>NC_052161.1:44275933-44298433 GCF_902713615.1 Scyliorhinus canicula
TTGGCTTGTCTCTCTCGAACACAAGTTTCAAAGAGTGAGATCTACAAATAATAAGAATCCACACAGACCAGTCATGTTAGCATCCTCAAAACATCTCCTTCCTCCATTGAGAGAACACCAAGGTGTCAGCTCAATTTTTGTCAAAGTTCTGACACATAAATAGACAAACAGCCTCCTGTGTTCTGGCTAATTTGCAGAAACACGACTGTGACACTGCGTGTTTCCGTTTAGTCAAGGAAGAAGGGCAAGGCACAATTATTATTTTATATTGTGCAAGCCAAAGTGTTAAAGACCTGTGACTTTTCTTAATGCTAAGTAGGGTTCGATAATTTGTGCAATTTAACGGATTAGCATTTTATTTGTAGTTCTGATCAGTACCACTAGAGGGCTTCTTACACTTGATATATTTTGGTCTTCAAGGTTTGTCAAATCTCCTGCATCAATTTAGGTCAATAAGCTGTCAGAGAATTATATCAATTTTTCACAGTTCTATCTAAACTTATGGTTTTAGTATTTAATGTAACAGTCAAGATACAACTATATAAATTTCTAACCTACACAAGTAAATATTAAGCGTACTATAAGTTACCAAGAGAGAAGTAAAGCTGTTAACTAGACATTTCACCTGCATGCCACGAGTATTAAAAATAGTCATGTGGTCATTAGCTATGTGTCAAAAGTTTACAGTAGGTTTTGGACAACTAGAAAACAAAAATGACTTTTGTGAAACTTTTTGGCTCTCCAGATTGCTGATTAAAAATTAATGTGGATCAACTCACTAAGTCAGACACTGGGGTTTTGTAAAAGCAGAATGCAACAACGGCAGCTGGTGGAAAATTCCACTACACTTTGATAACTGTTATAAAATCCTTTAATGACCCATTGCTCTGCTGCAATCAGATGTCTCATTTATTTAATTCCTACATTTTTTATCATAAAATATGTCTTGAATTTTATAAAATGTCAGCATTATTATACATTTAGTTAGAAAATATCGAAATTGCATATGAAGAAAATCAAAGCAAATTTATGTTGAACCACATTAGAATTGAATAGATCCATTATAAGTAGCATAGAAACAATTAGTATTACAAATAATAGTAGCTTAAAAGTTAAGATAACAACTACTATTTCAGATATGCAATTGAAAGTGGTTTAAAGCCAATAGTTATCCCATATATACAAAGATATTGCATTTGACTTCCACATTGGTCCGTGCTAAGTTAGTTAGTCTTTGCCGAGGCATCAGAGACCCTACAATTGGACATGGTGGGCGCTAAATTGGATTGCCCCTGAAAACGGGTGCTGAATTGCAATCGGCGCCATCAACTCATGTTGATTAATTGCAATGCAGGCAGCATGCCAGCTTTTTGTGCTTTATGCTAATTTCCATGATCTCTGTGTCCAGCCAATGCTAACCATGTTAGCCATTGGCTGGATACATCAGCAAGGAGCAAATATCGTGAGTAGCTAACATGCACTGCTTAAAGCTAACCTGCATCTCTTGAGGAGGAGGTACATTGTGGCTGGAACAGCTTCTGGGAGTCATGGTTGGAGACAATCTGACCTGAAAAAGTGTGAGGTATGGTACAAAAGAGGGAGATAGCAAACTTCAAAGATTCCAGACACTAAGCAGAGATCTTGGTTGAGGAAATTGCAAGTTCTTTCAGTCTTAGTGAGTGTCAAACCAGCTTGCTACAAGAGGCAGCTATAGTTAAGTCATTAGGTAACAAGATAGAATTGGTTCCCCAGCCAACATTGGCTGACTCGGCTCACTGGAATTTGAGCTAGTGTACATACAGGAGGTTTTCCAGATGCACAAAGTAACACAAAGATGCAATTTTGTCTCAGTGCAGCGAGGCTGAGTGTTTAGCTCTGGGAATTTGGTAAGTGAGGGAGTTTGGTGGAGTAAGGAGGAGGTGCTGTTCTGTTGCAAAAAGGAATGGTTCGAGAGAGAGAGCTGGAGATAGTGAGACTCGAGACGTGAAGCCTGGAGGCATTAGGTGTGCAGGTAGGTGTTTGGTAAGTTTTACATTTTTTTGTTCCCCTGTAAACTGTGGAAATATAAGTACTATCTTAAATTTATAGGGTTCAACTCCAAAACAGAACTACAGATAATTGTTGAGAGATATTCTAAACTTGACAGTGAATTAGTTTAATAAGCATAATAAAGATATCAGGGCAGGTGTTGTGTTGCAGCTGTAACATGAGCACTGGTGAATACCAGTGTGACCCATTACAATCACATCTGCAGTTAAATATCTGCAACTCGAGGAACTCTGGCTTAGAGTTGATAAGCAGGGTCCTTCTTTTAGACACTAATGCTCCAAGGAGGAGGAAGGTTACCTGAACACATTGCTCCAGGAGGAAGTCACATCCCTTAGACTAGATACTGTAGGCCAGGTCCATGCTCAACGACAGTGGTGTGTTTTTTAAAAGGGGTATATATGGGACCCAGAAGGTAGCAATGGAGGAGCCTCAGCCCTTTCTACTGTCTAACAGGATTGAGGTTCTTGCAGCTTGTGTGGACAAGAGCATGGATTGAAGGGAGGATAAACAAATGGACCACAGCATAGTGCTGCAAAGAGCCATTCAAGTAGGGTGAGTAGAAAGGAATGTAATAATAGGAGAGAGTATAATTTGAGGGATAGATACTCTTCTCTCCAGCTGAGAGTATGAATCCTAAAGGATGTGTTCCCTGCTTGGTGCCAGGGTCAAGGATACCTCCTCTGGGTTGGAGAGAAATTTGGAGTGGGAAAGGGAGGATCCAGTTGTGGTGGTCCACACAGGTACCAATAACATAGGTTCTGCTAAGGGAATATGTGCAGCTCGGGGTGAAATTTAAAACAAAGGTAATAGTCTCTTAATTACTACTGGAGTCATGTGGGGTTTGGTATAAGGTAAATAAGATCAGAGACTTGAACGTGTGGATCAATGTGTGGGAGAAATAGGTTTTGATTCATGGGGAGCTTACATCAAAACTAGGGAAAGAGGGAGCTGAGCCATTGGGACAAACATCACCTGAACTGCGCTGGAACCAGTATGCTGTTGAATCCTATAACTAGTACTTCAGGTAGAGCTTTAAATTAAATAATATGGGGGGACGGTTCACCTGAGCGAGATTTGAATATTAAAGAGAAAGGACTGGGCAATACTGCCGGGAAACAATGGAGGCAATGATTTGGGGCAGCAGGGTAGCATGGTGGTTAGCATAAATGCTTCACAGCTCCAGGGTCCCAGGTTCGATTCCCGGCTGGGTCACTGTCTGTGTGGAGTCTGCACGTCCTCCCCCTGTGTGCGTGGGTTTCCTCCGGGTGCTCCGGTTTCCTCCCACAGTCCAAAGATGTGCGGGTTAGGTGGATTGGCCATGCTAAATTGCCCGTAGTGTCCTAATAAAAGTAAAGTTAAGGGAGGGGTTGTTGGGTTACGGGTATAGGGTGGATACGTGGGTTTGAGTAGGGTGATCATGGCTCGGCACAACATTGAGGGCCGAAGGGCCTGTTCAGTGCTGTACTGTTCTATGTTCTATGTTCTATAACCAGTGGGTGACAGGAAGGGACAGAGAGCACAAACAGAAGAGTGTAGCAACTAATAAAGTCTAAGCAGGGAAATAGATAAAAAGATGGAATTAATGTCTCTTTATCTGAATACACACACCATTCATGATCACACAAATATATGAGCATGATATAATAGCCATTGCTGAAAGGTGACCAAGTTTGGGAGCTGAATATTCAAGGATTTTTGACATTTGCGAAGGGCTGGAAGAACGGAAATATAGGTGGGACAGCTCTGTTGATAAAGACAGTATAGTATCAGTACTGATCAGTACAGTACAGAAAAATGATCTTGATTCAGAAGATCAAGATATAGAATCAATTTCTGTGGAGAAAAGAAACAGCAAAGGAATAAAGTCACTGGTAGGAGTTGTTTATAGACACCCGAACAGTAGGTACACTGTAGGACAGAGTATGGATTTTTGTTAAGAAAGGTACTGTAATAATCCTGGGCAATTTTAATCTTCAAAGATTGAATGAATCAAATTTGCAAAGGTAGCCCTAAGGATGAATTCATAGGGTGATACCACCACCACCGCTGCGTGTTCACCGGTAGCAGTGGTGGCTCGCCATTCGCCAGGGATCTTCTGGTCCTGCTGATGTCTACAGTGTTTTGCGTGGTTCAGGGAACCAGTGCAAGGGGTCACCTTCGGTGGGATTGGAAGATCCCGCTGGCAGGAAAGGCCATAAAATACTGCACATAGTGTATTCAGGACAGTATCTGAGGATATGTTCTGGTTACACCTAGGGAATAGGCTATTTTAGACCGAGTAAAAAGGTGTAATGAGCCAGGATTAATTCATTACCTTTAGTGAAAGATCCTCGACATAGGAAGTGGTCATAATATGATAGAATTTATGATTCAGTTTGAGGGTGAGAAATATGGGTCCAAAACTAGTATCTTAAGCTTAGATAACGGCATTACAACGGTACAAAGACAGAGTTGGGAAAATAGTTTTAAAGGTAAGCAGGTAGATGAGCAGTGACAGACATTTAAGGAGATATTTCATAACATTCAACAAAGATAAAGCCCATTGACGAAGAAAGACTCCGAGAAGGATGTGCAAACCACGGTTAACTAAGGAAGTCAAGGATGATGTCAAATTAAAAGAAAAAACATACAGTGGTGCAAAGATTAGTGGTAGGCTGGAAGGTTGGAAATATTTCACAAGTCAGCAAAGGATGACTTAAAAAAATAAAGTGGGAGAAGTTGGAGTCTGAGAGGAAACGAGCAAGAAATATAAAAACCGTAAAAGCTCTACAAGTAAGTAAAAAAGAAAAATATCTGAAGCGAGCATTGGCCCTGAGGGGGTGAGACAGGGAATTAATAATAGGAAACTAGGAAACGACAGCGATTTTAAACAAGTAACTGCCTCCACAGTAGAAAAATCATGCCAAGAATAGTAGAAAACCAGGGGCAAAAGGAAGGGAGGAAATTAAAACAGTCATGATTACTCGAGGAAAAAATACTTGGAAAACTAATGGGGTAAAGGCTGAGAAGTCTGGATCTAATGGCCTGAATCCTAGGACCTTAAAATAAATTGTCGCAGAGACAGGAGATCCATTGGTTGTAATGTTTCAAATTCTCTAGTTTCAAGAAAGGTCCCAGCAGTTTGGAAACCCCCAAATATAACACCATTATGCAAGAGAAGAGGGAGATAGAGAGTTGAAACCTGTAGACCAGTTAGTTTAACAGCTGTTATTGGGAAAATGCTAGAACCCATTATTAAAAAGGTAGCAGCAGATCATTTAGAAAATCATAATACCATCAGGCAGAATCAATGTGGTTTTGTGTTTGATAAATTTATTAGAGTTCTTTGACGATATACCAAGCAGGGTGGATAAAGGAGAACCAGTAGATGTTGGGCACAATCTAACAGAAATGTTTCTTAGTGTTTTTTATGGTGAGTTTTGCTGGGAGTTCCACCACGGCTCTGTCAGCAAGTTCCCCACTGCTATGTAACCATACTTAGGGCACAATCTACCAGAATGGGGACAGAATCCCAAAGCGTGTGAGATTCGACAGGCGTTTCCCGGCATTCGGACCATTGAGTAACACCCCGTTATCTAATGCCCATCCAGGTAGATGGAGGGCCTCAGCGGGGAACGCGCAGTCGAGGCAGCAACTTAGCCCCGTTTTCTGCAATGACTCCGCTCACCAGAACTCCTCAGTGCAGCGAGAGTTCGGGTTGCCAGCTTTAAATAGTATTCCGATCTCTCGAACCCCCGACGCGACCTCCGGACCCCCCCCCCCCCCCCCCCCCTCCCACGTCCACAGCCCTGCATACCTGCACAGGGCACAAACTGACCCAATCACCACTGCACAAGAAATGTCAGTTTGGCACCTTGTCAGTGCCAGGCTGGCACCCTGGCAGCACCCTTGCCAGCTGACAGTGCCACCTGGATGAACTGAGTGCCAGGGTGCCCAGGTGGCACCAGCCATGCCAGGGCAACATCCTGCCCAGAGGGCATGCACCTGGGGGCCTCCAATCCCCTGGGAGACCCCCATAAATGCCGTTTATGGAGACCAGTACTGAACGACACTCGCCCGATGTCTCCAAGGTGAGGGAGGTAGATCCCACGCCTTGGTTAGATCTCAGGAAGGCATATTAGAGTGAAACTAGCTGTCTCACTCTGATATACAGGTTGGCATGAAAGTGATCCCGCCCACAATGTGCAGGATATATACCGCAGCGTCTCGCAAGATCACATTAGATCTCACGAGGCGTGGCGAGCCTGATAGGTCTGGATGTGGGATCTCCCTGCATCTACCAGTCGCATTGTACCCGAAAAGCAATGGTGCGCAAAGCGATAGGTAGATCCTGCTCTTAGTCACTTTTTTGGGCACTTGGGAGTTTCTCCCCGGTCGAGCTCACACTTAGAATTATTTTCATCATTGGGGAGCTGAACTCGCTGGTCAGACCAGCTCCTCAGAGATTGGGCCACCATTTTGAAAGGGTGCCTGGATCTCTAAGTTGGCTTATAATAATAACATTAACACTGCAATGAAGTTACTGTGAAAATCCCACGTCACCACATTCCATTGCCTGTTCAGGTACACTGAGGGAGAATTCAGAATGTCCAATTCGCCTAATAAGCACGTCTTTCGGGACTTGTGGGAGGAAACCGGAGCACGTGGAGGAAACCCATGCAGACACGGGGAGAACGTGCAGACTCCGCACAGACAGTGACCCAAGCCGGGAATCGAACCCGGGTCCCTGGCGCTGTAACAGTGCTAACAACTGTGCTACCATGCCACCCCCTGGTCCCCACACCCCAGCCAATGGCCGTGTCACCTGGTACAAGCATGGGCATTATCCTTCCCCCCCCCCCACAAAGTGATGACACCCCGCTATGTTGTCACTGTACACCCCCTTCGTGCCTTCCAAACCACCCCCCCCCCCCTTTCAGGCCTCTCCTCCATCCAGGACACCCACCCTTCCCCTCCACCCCAACTTTCCGGAGGCCCCTTCATACCCACATCTGCCCTGCACACCCCCTCACCCTTCATACCATCCCTCCACCCTCCTTTCAAGGCAATGCTCCCCCCCTCAGTCCCTGACCCTTGGCATTGTCTCCTTGGCACCATGGCAGTGTTCCTGCCAGATTGGCAGAGCCACTTGGGCACCTTAGTAGTACCTCGGTGGCAGATCCAGGATGCTTGGCTGCCAGGGCAAGAGCCAGCGGGCCAGCCGGCGATGTCCCTGACCACCCAGGTGCCTCCATTGGCCTGGAAAACTCCCCATTTATGTGGACCAGTTCTGAACGTCACCCAGCTGGGACTCCCTGTGGAGGCTGATAGATCCCGGGTCAGCATGTGGGTTTAAAACGCACTTAGGCATGTGATGCATAGTCCTGCCTATTGTGGGTCCTGAACGCTGTGCTTCACGAGATCTGAGTATCTAACTGCCGCATCGTGCTCCCATTCTGGCACAACATGGCCAGTAGATCACGTCCATAGTGTATTTGAATTTCAAAAAAGCATTTAATAAATGTGCCATGTAAAAGATTACTGCACAAGATAAGAGTTCATGGCTTTGGGGAATACGTTAGCATGGATATGGGAATAGTTCGAAGATCGTGGTGTTGTCTCCTTGCCTCAAGCTACGGGTTTCAGTCCCACTTCAGGACTCAATGGGCGAAGAAGATGCATTCATAGCTCAAACCAATCAGGTGTCAAGTTGTGAATCCTTCCAACATATGCCAATGGCAGATGGTAAGAACGGGTGAGATTCCCAGTGATGGAAGCCTCTACATCACTACCCATAGATCCAGGCTGCAATATGATTGTATAACTATATGCTGTCACAGTAACTTGGTCTCCTTGGGCAGGCCTGTTGGCTCAGGTGGCTGGACGGCTGGTGTGGATCAGGTCAGTACCAACAGCATTGAGTCCGATCCCTGTTCCAGTTGGGTGGATTCTGGAACTGCCTCTTTGCCCTATCTGTGCGGAGCTGCCTTTGGGTAGAGAACTCAAGTGGAAGAGAATTGGCTAACTAATAGGAAAGAGGGAGTCGGGCTAAATGGGTCATTTTCAGGTATGCAAACTGTAACTAATGGAGTGCCACAGGAAATCAGCACTGGGGCCTCAATTATTCCTGATTTACATTAATGACTTGGATGAAGGGACCAACTGCATTGTAGCCAAATTTGCTGATGATACAAAGATAGGTAGGAGAATAAGTTGTGAGGAGGATGCAAAGAGATTTCAAAGGGTTTAATGTGTAGGCATCAATTTGGCAGGTGGTGTATAATGTGGAAAAATGTGAGGTAGTCCACTTTAGCAGTACGAATAAAAAAGCAGACTATGATTTAAATAGAGGTAAACTGCAGAATTCTGCAGTACAGTGGGATCTGGGTACTTTTAGATGACATGGTATAGGGATCTTGTACATGAATCACAAAATGTTAGCATCCCAGCACACGAGTAATAGGAAGGCAAAATGGAATGCTTGCCTTTATTGCAAGCAGGATGGAGTATAAAACCAGGAAGGTCTTGCTCCAGCTGTACAGGGCATTGGTGAGACCGCACTTAAAGCACTACGTACGGCTTTAATCTCCTACTTCAAAAAGGCTTATCCTTACATTGGAAACAGTTCAGGGATGGTTCACTCAGCTGACACTTGGGATGAAGGAGTTAGCATAAGAGGAAAGCATGAACAGGTTGGGCCTACAACTCACTGGAGTTTAAAAGAATGAGAGGTGATCTTATTAAAATTACAAGATTTTGAAAGGCCTTGAAGGATTGATGCTGAGAGGATGTTTTCCCTAATGGGGAAATCTAGAACTAGGAGACACAATATAAAAATAAGGGATCTGCAATTCAAGATAGAAATGAAGAAGAATTTCTCCCTCGAAGGGTCATGAATCATTGGAATTCTCTTCTCGATCGTTGAATATATTGAAGGCTGAGTTAGACAGAGTTTTGATTGACAAGGGAATTAAGGAACATAGGAACTAAGAACAGGAGTAGGCCATTCAGCCCCTCAAGCCTGCTCCGCCATTCAATGAGACCATGGTTGATCTGTGGCGTAACTTCATATACCTGCCTTTGACCCATATCTCTTGATACTTTGCTTGATAAAAAAAATCTATCTCAGATTTAAAATTAACAACTGATCTCGCATCAATTGCCATTTGTGGAAGAGAGTTCCAAATCTCTACCCGCTTTGTGAGTAGAAGTACTTCCTAACATCTGTCCTGAATGGTCTGGCCCTAGTTTTAGACTAGGGATATGGGTCAGGCAGGAAAGCGGATTTAAGGCCACATTCAGATCAGTCACAATTTTATTGAATGGCGGAGCAAGTGTGATGGGCCAACTGGCTGACTCCTGCTCTTTTTTCTTAGAATCATATGAGCAGCTGGGGAAGGTGAAATGTCCTATATCTCCAGGAACAGTAAAGGCTGTCCAGAAACACAGCCAAAAGACACTGCCAGCAAATAGCCATGGACGTCAATGTCAGGAGTCAAGCCCTGAGGAGCCGGATTGAATGCCACAATTTTGATGACCTCACGAGCAGTCAAGGTCAGTGAACACATCTTCAAATGCCACATTCTACCAACAGCATTGCCATCCCTGGACACTGCTCAAATCACTGCATCCATCGCTCATTTATCAACAAACTCTGTCAATTAGACCTCATACCTAACATTGAGATACTTCACATTACCCTTACACACTTAGCACTTCAGAAAGCCTCACACCTACATCTCATAGATTGCATGCCCTGACAACTATTCATCCGCGATGGCTACCTGAGACAAACAGACTGCACCACACTCACAATTACATCTCTTTTTCAAGGCAAGGTAGCACACTAGTGAAGGGTGCAGGAGTTAACCAGAGGAGGATAAGGACATTGGTATCTCTTAACACCCATCGAGAATATGGTGCGAGGCAGTATTGGCACTTTCATTCCTGAGGTTGTGGCTAATGGCTAGGCTGAAATTGTCAAAGGTGACACAATCCTCATACCTAATCCTCCTTCTCACATCAGACCTCCCCTACACCCCACATTGTCTTCTGATTTATCAGCTGAAGATAGTCTAAACATGCATCTTTTACATTTCTCCCCTCCGCATGACCACAACTCTATCCTTGGCCTTTATCCCTTCAAAGACACAAAAGGTGCAACCTGGCCAGCCAGTGGAAGAAAACCAAGAAAGCAGTACTGATGAAGAAAAGATACCATCATTTGATTTCACACTCAGTCACCAGCTCAGGTACACTGCGCATTTTAGAGGATGGATTAGATGGGAGATCCCCATGTGGTGAGACTGTATCCAAGGCAAGGGGCAAGGCTCGCGAAGGTGCCAGCTCTCCAGAGGTAAGGTTACAGAGGACTCTGGTGAGGAATCTGATGGGGAAGCCTCCAGAAAAATACAAGGGCTATCCACAGTTAAATGGCCTGGACTTGCAAAATTCCACCAACTGTTCTGGCGTGAGACAATTCACACCTCTTTAACCTGTGATTATCCCTCTCTCTGGATCTGTAATGATTTGATTACCTGCAAATTCTCGCATTCCAAGCATTGTCCGGCATCGCTGACTTTGTCTATATAAATGTTTCTGGATCATACCTCTCCAGTCACTTGAAGAAGGAGCTGCGCTCCGAAAGCTCGTGTTTGAAACAAACCTGTTGGACTTTAACCTGGTGTTGTAAGACTTCTTACAGTTAAATGCTCAGTGATGTGGGAAGCCTGACAGAAAGTTTGCTGACAACGTCAAGGAGCATGGAGGGGTAAGCACCATTTGGTACAGGGATTTATGCAGAACTTGGAGCTCATCCTTTGCAGCATGCAAGTGTTGGCCAACTGGATCATACCTCTCCAGTCACCTGAAGAAGGAGCTGCGCTCCGAAAGCTCGTGTTTGAAACAAACCTGTTGGACTTTAACCTGGTGTTGTAAGACTTCTTACAGTTAAATGCTCAGTGATGTGGGAAGCCTGACAGAAAGTTTGCTGACAACGTCAAGGAGCATGGAGGGGTAAGCACCATTTGGTACAGGGATTTATGCAGAACTTGGAGCTCATCCTTTGCAGCATGCAAGTGTTGGCCAACTCCATTTGCATAATTGTGGACACAACCATGATGCAGTATCGGATGGTTAATGTTGCAGCTTCCATTGCAACATAGGCAGCAGCCACCCAATGTCAGATTGTTGCAAAGGAAGTTCAGACTGAGATCATACAAGCTCAGATTGTTGGCATTATGGTTGTGAATGACAGTCTGTATAGATAATTACAGAGTAGAATGGCAGCCCAGCAATCTGTCCTCCAGCAGATAAGTGGGAAAGCAGCAGTGTCTCTGTGAAGCACAAACATGCTGCCCTCTTTCAAGCTAACAGCTTTCATCCTCCCACCACTGCCACTCCACCAGTGCCCATCGTATTGTTCATCAACCAGCCCAGTCTGCTACCACCCATATCAAGATGTTGCAGATTACAGCCAGGCCTTTCAGGTCATCTTCCAAGACCATCTGCACCCTCCTCCATTGAAGGTCAGCAGCTATGCAAAAGTCACGAGGCAAACACTGGGTAGGAGGACTAGGACAGGGCAAGCCACACAATTGTCATTATAGGAAAGTACAAGTCCGATTAATTGACTTTTGTTTTGCATGTTTATCTTTGTTCACTTTTATTTATGCACTATGACCCAGTGAATAGTGTGATGCTCAGTGACAGGGTGAAGTAATGATGTGGAGATGCCGGCGTTGGACTGGGGTGAGCACAGTAAGAAGTCTTACAACACCAGGTTAAAGTCCAACAGGTTTGTTTCAAACACGAGCTTTCGGAGCACGGCTCCGAAACAAGCCTTTCCATTCACCTGAAGAAGGAGCCGTGCTCCGAAAGCTCGTGTTTGAAACAAACCTGTTGGACTTTAACCTGGTGTTGTAAGACTTCTTACCTAGGGTGAAGTAAGTTATGGGGTTACTGCTGAAAGGTCAGTTGGGGTTACATTTACTGGTGCTGCAGTCAATGCAGTTAATGCACCATGCCTGCAGTACTAGCAAAGCTTCAAGCTCACACTACTTGCTTCTGTTTGACAAGGGAGAAGGAATGCTGGCTCTCTTTGAATAGAGGATGTCATTGGCCACTCCTAAGCAACAATCGATAGCAAACTGCAAGATCGTTCAAAATATCTCCAGCTCCAGCCTGGAAGGAACCAGTCACATAAAGATTTCTGCTGCAGTTGCCTTCACAGTCACTGGCAATGCCATCCTTGCCCTGTTCTGAAGTTGCAGTTGTGGCACAGTGTGTGGCAGATTTCAGAGAGGCACTGACATCTCACGCATTGATCCTCATTGAGTTACGGAAATTGCTCCTTCAACAACTGCCTGAGATCCCTTATAGCCCATCTCCTCTTCCAGCAGTTTGTCCTGCTCTATCCTGTTTAATATCCAAATCAGGCTGTATTCAAAGGGGAATATCTGCTCGTGAAACTATGGGCTGCATTTTGTGTTTGGGGAGCGGGTGGGAGGGGAGATGCACACTAATCGCCATCACCGGAACGAAAATCAGCCAGCAGTCCAGATGTCGGATAAAAACCTGCCCCGCCGCCATAACACTCCGGGGGTGATCTAAACCAGCTGTGAGTGGGACCTCACCCACTCAACGGGATGAAGCCCCACTCTAGAGATCTGCTGGCCAATCTGATTTGCCGGCAGCTCTAGCAGTCCCGGCAGCATCAGAACTGAGTAGTGGGTGCGGCCAGCACTGTAGGAAGGAACATGAAGTAGAGCGATGGCTAATGTAGAAAAGCATATCCTGGGAATTTAGATAGGGAGGGATCGGGGAGACAGGAGGGCAGTTGGCGGGGAAGGAAGGGGTCGGACTAACATCTTGCAGGTTTCCCTTGATGCACACGGGCACCCCTGAATGAGGTGCACCTCCTTCCTTCCTGCTGTTTTTCAACTAGACGACAAAAAACAGCCAGTCCATCTGCCTGTCTGCCTGCCTGCCCCCACCAACCATATTATGGTGTCGACAGTGGTTTTTATCCTGGTCAATCAGCTTGCTAATAAGCCGAATTAACCTTTAAGTATTCATTTTAAGATGACAGGGCTAGCGATTCCAGCACCAGCTACACCTAGCATATCATGGAGGTCAGCTCTGAGGTAAGCGGGAAGGTGGTGGGCTCGTCACTCAACATATTAGGGCAGCACGGTAGCATGGTGGTTAGCATAAATGCTTCACAGCTCCAGGGTCCCAGGTTCGATTCCCAGCTTGGGTCACTGTCTGTTCGGAGTCTGCACGTCCTCCCCGTGTGTGCGTGGGTTTCCTCCGGGTGCTCCGGTTTCCTCCCACAGTCCAAAGATGTGCGGGTTAGGTGGATTGGCCATGCTAAATTGCCCGTAGTGTCCTAAAAAAGTAAGGTTAAGGGGGGGGGTTGTTGGGTTACGGGTATAGGGTAGATACGTGGGTTTGAGTAGGGTGATCACTGCTCGGCACAACATCGAGGGCCGAAGGGCCTGTTCTGTGCTGTACTGTTCTATGTTCTATATTTTATGTGCCCCCCAACTGTTGAAATCATGCTCAGCAGAGGGTCATAAATCCAGCCCACTTTCTGGGAACAACTGATTTGGGCAGCAGCCTTTAAATTTATAAGAACATAGGACTTAGGGGCAAGGTTAGGCCACTTGACCCTTCAAAGCTTTTCTGAACTACTTCTGATGCCGTTCTAACCTTTTTCAAATCAAGAGACCAAAACTCTAATGTGGTCTCACCAAGACCCTGTACAGCTGATTTTGTATTTTATTCCTCTTGCAATTAACATCAACATTCCGTTTGCCTTCCTGATTACCTGCTGTACCACATACTACATTTTTGTGATTCATGTACCAGGACACCCAGATCCCTCTGTACCACAGTGCCCTGCAAATTTTCTCCATTTAAATAGTATACTGTTTTTCAGTTCTTCCTGCCAAAGTGGACAAGTTTATACTTAGTCACATTAAATTCCATCTGCCAAATTTTTGCCCACTCGCTCAACCTATCTATATCCCTTTGTAGACTCTTGACCTCCTCTTGGCAACTTACTTTCCTACTGATCTTGGTATAATCATCAAATTTAGCGACCATACATTCAGTCTCCTCATTCAAGTCATCAATATAGATTGTAAATAGTTGAGGCTCCACCACTGATCTTTGTGGCACTCCACACGTTACAGCTTGCCAATCCAAAATGACGCATTTATCTCCACTTTGTGCTTCTTTTTTTTTATTTGTTCAAGAGATGTGGGCTGGAATTCTCCGGCCATTCACTGGCGACAGGATTCTTTAGTCCCGTCAGCAGCACATTTCCGCCCATGGATTTCCCAGAAGAGTGACGTGGCTTCAATTGAAAATCCCACTAACAATGGCAGGAGTGGAGAATCCCACCTCCAGTGAACACTCGCTGCCTCCCACTGCTGAGAAACAGGAGTTTCAGCAGGGTGGCTGGAGAATCCCGCCCACGGGCTTCGCTGGCTAGGCCAGCATCTATTGCCCATCCCTAATTGAACTTGAAAAGATGGTGGTGAACTGCCTTCTTGATCCACTGCAGTCCATATAGTGTAGGTACACACACACTGTGCTGTGAGGGAGGGAGCTCCAGGATTTTGACCCAGTGGCAGCGAGGGAACGGTGATATATTTCCCAGTCAGGATGGTGAGTGGCTGAGGGAGAACCTCCAGGTGATGATATTCCCATGTGTCTGCTTCCCTTGTCCTTCTGGATGGTGGTTGTCATGGGTTTGGAGGTGCCGTCTAAAGAGCCTTGGTGAGTTCCTGCAGGGTATCTTGTAGATGGTGCACACTGCTGCTACTGTGTGTTGGTGGTGGAGGGAGTAAGTGCTTGTGGATGGGGTGCCAATTAAGCAGGTTGCTTTTCTTAGCTGGTGTCAAGCTTCTTGCGTGATGTTGGAGCTGCACTCATCCTGACGTAGATTGTAGACAGGCTTTGGGGAGTCAGGAGGTATGTTGCTCGCCGCAGGCTTCCTAGGCCCTGACCTGCTCTTGTAACCACAATATTCATATGGCTGGTCCAGTTAAGTTTCTGGTCAGTTATAACTCCCAGGATGGCAATAGTGGGGGATTCAATGATGGTAATACCATTGAATGTCATGGGGCGATGGTTAGATTCCCTCTTGTTGGGGTTGGCCATTGCCTGGGACTTGTGTGGCACGAACGTTACTTGCCACTTGTCAGCCCAAGCCTGGATATTGTCCAGGTCTTGCTTCATTTGGACATGGACTGCTTCATTATCTGAAGAGTCACGTTTGGTGCTGAAGATTATGCAGTCATCAACAAATATCCCAACGTCAGACCTTATGATGGAAGGAAGGTAATTGATGAAGTAGCTAAAGATGATTGGGCATGGAGATTCCCTTGCTTGGAGGTAATGGAGTGGGGGATATGCCTGGTCACAAGATTACAGATTGTGGCCATGTAAAATCCAGCTATTTCTGATGGTCCACAGCACTTCATGGTTGCCTAGTCTTGCGTTGCTAGAAGTGTTTGAAATCTATCCCATTTAGTGCGCTGGTGGAGCCAGATAACATGATGGAGGGTATGCTCAATGTGAAGATGGGACTTTGTCTCTACAAGGAGAGTGGGGTGGTCATTCCTACCAACATTGTCATGGACAGATGGTGAGGATGAGGTCAAGTATGGTTTTCCCTCTTGCCGGGGGAGCGGTGGATGGTAATCAGCAGGAGGTTTCCTTGTCCATAACCTGATGCCATGAGACTTCATGGTGTCTGAAGTCGATGTTGAGGACTCTCAGGACAACCTCCCGACTGTATACCACTGTGCCACCACCTCTGCTGGGTCTGTCCTGCCAGTGGGATAGGACATACTTAGGGATGGTGATGGTGGTAGCTGAGACATGATCTGTAGGTTATGATTCCATGAGTATGACTATGCCAGTCTGTGAGACAGCTCTTCCAATCTTGGCACAAGATGTTAGGAAGGAGAACGTCGTAGGGTCGACAGGGCTGAGTGTGCCATTGTTTTTTCCAGTGCCAAAGTGGTTGCTGGGTGTTCTGTCCGGTTTCATTCCTTTGAGACTTTTTAGCAGTTTTATACAAATTGCTTGGCCATCTCAGAGGGCAGTTAAGGATCACATATTGGCCAAACCAGGCAAGGACTGCAAGGTTCCTTCCCTAACGGGCAATGGTGAACCAGATGTTTTTTTTACGACAATCAACAATGGTTTCATGGTCATTCTTAGGCTTGTAATTCCAAATTCTTATTGAATTCAAATTCCTCCACCTGCCAAGGTAGGATTCAAATTTGAGTAACCAGAGCATTACCCAGGGTTTCTGGATTACTAGTCCAGTGACCAATACATCACCCCCTCCCCAGTGCATGACACAAACACCTTCCCAGTTCAATATGCCACCTCTATTCAAGCTATTAGACTTTTGCAAGTGAAACAACTACAGAAAGCATCAAACATTTGCAGAACTACAGAAACAGCTAGAAGAAACCAAGCTGTAATGGACCTGTATGTAGTTGATGATCCATATAAATTGTTATATTTTGGTGCATCCATCCTGTTATTGAAAGTGTACAATTAAGAGGAATCATGGCTGAAGCCTTGCGCTCCAAAATGGCACTGCTGGTATGAAATGGGCGCTGCAACAGTGCCCCAACTATCTAGTCTTTGACCCTCCATTCACTACAACATTTTCACAGCAACTCATTTACTGAATCACATCCTCACTTCCACCGCTGATGTCCTAGTCCCCAGTAAAATTATTACTCTTTATCCCACCTCTGCTTAATTACAAGGGAAGCAGAATCGAAAGGAGATTTGGTGCAAAACTGGTTTAGCCATCCACTGCCAGACCTGGCCGTACCATTGTAAAACATCATCAGATCCTGCTCTCATCTGCTAAAATTGTTCACTATTCCAAGATTATCCTGGAATGCAAAAATAAACCCCTGGCTTCCTTTCTCTATTGCTAACTATCTTGGAAAATCCTTCTCCACTGTATCCTCCACCCACACTTCCAACAATAAGGAACTCATGGACTTATTTTACCAAGATCGAGACAATCCAGACAATTCAATCAGCTGCCTCTGCCTCATTCCTTACCCCCAATAATGCACTTGGTCAAAATACCTTTCATGCTGCACTAGCCCTGAACTCACATCTTTCACTTCTATCTCACAATATGCCCGCTCCAAGCTCATTTTGTCTATTCGACCCACTTCCTGTTCTCTCACTCCTATTTGCCACTAAACTGCTGATTATCTTACTTCCCCCAGATAGCAGATATTGTAAATGGTTCTCGCTCTTCAGCTGTCATCTCTCTCTACTTTAAATTTGCCAACAATGCCCTCTGCTCCAAAAAACAATCTTTGTACCCCGCAACTGTCCAAACAAGGTACCATCCATTTCCAACCTCCCTTTCCTTTCCAAACTCCTTCAACATGTTGTCACCTTCTAAATCTATTCCCATCTTTCCCAGAACTCCATGTTTGGATCCCCCTAATCAGGTTTCCACCCATGCCACAGTACCAAAACACTTCTTAGCAAAGACACAAATGACATACTATGTTACTTTGACAAAGTCAAGTTTTCCTTCTGAGTCTTTCTTGACTTGCCTGCAGTCTTTGACATAGTTGACCGCACCACCCTCCCCCAGTGGCCTGCCAGTGTCGCCCAGCACGGTGGGACTGCTGTCACCTGATTCTATTCTTATCTAACAGGGGGTGGTTTAGCTCAGTTGGCTGGACAGCTGGTTCATGATGTAGAGCACAGGTTCAATTCCCATACGGGCTGAGGTTATTCATGGAGGCCCCGCCTTCTCAACCTGCCCCTCGCCTGAGGTGTGGTGATTCTCAAGCTAAATCCCCACCTCAAAAGTGGAATGCAGCCTATGGTCATCTGGGACTATGGCAACTTTACTTTACTCTTATCTAACAGTAACCAGAGCATCAGTTACAATGGCTTTTCATCCCACTCTCACATCATTAGCTCTAGTGGCCCCCACAGATCTATCCTTGACTCCCTCCTAATTCCCATCTGCATGCTGCCCCTTGGTCACATCATCCAAAGGTACAGAATTAGTTTTCACATGTGTGCTAACGATACCCACCTCTATCCCATCACCATGAGCTCTCTCAACTCCTTCACTGCTGCTAAATTATCAGACTGCTTATCCGACACCCAATATTAGATCAGCAAAAATTTACTCCAGTTAAATGTTAGGAGGACCAAAACAATTATTTTTAGCCCCCACTTCAGACTTGGACCCTGAGTTCCTGACTCCATCTCTGACAACAATCTGAGATTAAGCCAATCGGTTTACAAACTTGATGTGATATTTGACCCCAAAACTAGCTTTGACCTAATATTCATGCCATCACTAAGGCAGTCTTTTTTTCATCTCCGTAACACTGCCCGACTTCACCCTGATCTCAGCTTAACTGCTGTTAGAACCCTCATCCAGGGTGGCACGGTGGTCCAGTGGTTAGCACTGCTGCCTCACAGCACTGAGGAGCCAGGTTTGATCCTGGTCCCGGGTCACTGTCCGCGTGGAGTTTGCACATTCTCCCCATATCTACGTGGGTCTCACCCTCACAACCCAAAAGATGTCCAGGTCGGTGGATTGCAACCCATTCGCATCTCTGTAATCTATTGCAACTCCTGCACAACTCATTTGAGACATTGACACTCATTTAACTCTCTTGAGTATTCCCAATTTTCAATTGCTCTACCATTGGTGACCATGCCTTCAAAGCTCTGGAATACTTTCCCTACACCACTCTACCTTGTTTTTGTCCTTTCAGAAACTCCGTGAAAAGGTTTTGACCAAGCTCTTGGTCCATTAGGTGAGATTCTCTGGCCATTGACTGGTGGCGGGATTTTCTGATCCCACCGGTAGCGCATCCCCGCCTGCGGGTTTCTCAGCAGCGTGGGGCGATTTCAATGGGTAGCAGCGGTAGCATGAGAGACTCGCAATGCAAAATCCAGCCCATTTATCTGCTTATGGGGCTCAATGGCATATTTGGTTTTCTTTGTTGTTTGTTGTTGCATGCTGATCAGCTTCATAATCTTCCTGTCCTGCATAATGTCATTCGCTGCATCAATATGTCATCTGGCACACTTCACTCCAGAAGTGTGCTGTGGCATTATTTTGGAGCTATATGAGCACTCACAGTCCCAGAAGAATGCTTTCTAGCAAGCCCAATTCCTCGCACAGCGCCTCTGAAGTGGGAGGTAACGTTCTCATTTCTAATCGCTATCTAGCAAACCTTTCTAGAAAATGTGGATGTTGATTGAGGACAGGATCAGGTTCAACCTATGAAACTCTCCACGGTCAAATACCTTGGCAGCCATCACTGCTCCCATCGATAAATGAGACACACCAACTTCAGTGAGCAGTCAAGCCCCAACGACCTACATTGAGCAGGAATCTCTGCATTCAGAGGAAGAGGCAAAACAATGTCAAGAAAGCAAAGGGGGGGGGGCAGTACAGTGGCGCAGTGGGTTAGCCCTGATGCCTCACGGCGCCGAGGTCCCAGGTTTGATTCCAGCTCTGGGTCACTGTCCGTGTGGAGTTTGCACATTCTCCCCGTGTTTGCGTGGGTTTCGCCCCCACAACCCAAAGATGTGCAGGGTAGGTGGATTGGCCACGCTAAATTGCCCCTTAATTGGAAAAAATGAATTGGGTACTCTAAATTTATTTTAAAAAAGAAAGCAAAGGGGTTATTTGAGATTTAGCGAGTAAAGTTTTGTTTCGATGAGCAAGTTGTACAATTGGCAGCTGTTAGAATTTTAACATAAATTTACTTCCCAGGCTGAAATAGTATCTTAACAACAGATGCTTTATAAGAAAAGAATTATTGTTGATTTAAAAAAAAATTAGGCCTCAATTGTTATTTAAAGTACTGATTCTATGGTTTCAACCATTGTCTTTCCCAGTCTGATCTGTAGGGTATTGATCATAATTGAGCCTTACAGCTGAAGCTTAGCAGCCCTGAGCTAGAAACGGGTTGAGAAAAAATATCACTCAGGCATTCTACTACTAATCGTTTTCCAGTGCAGTGTGCTGAATAAAGTATGTATGGGTAGACCAGTATCTGCCTTGGCCAGAGTTGCCTTTCACGATTGAGTAAACTGCTAGCATTAACTCTCACACATGGAGACTAGCCTCTTTCATGAGGTATCAGAGGGCTGCCAATACCTGTGGAACTGGGCAAGAATCAGCATCTTCAGAAGATGAGGGGAGAAAACTGGAAAACAAAACAAATGACTTCCTTTGGTTTTACAGTTTTGGGGCACAATTATGTTCTCATTAAGATAAGAGATGAAAGTATTGGAGAATGAAACAGTTTTCATTCAATTGAAACCATTTATTATTAAACACCCTTAGGTCAGGCAAAGTACAGGCTCTCTTGAATCTGTATTTCAACCTCTGAAGAATACCTCCTACTGCACCATGTGAACCAACAACAATCATCCCCAATGGGTGAAATTGTCAACTTAGTGCTAATTTGTTGACACATACCTGTCGGGAACAAAATGTATCTCCCAAACAGATTTTCTCTATGACAATCACCACGAACAGTCAGACGGGACAATCATCCCATTAGTCTAGTCTGGATTCAAGCCGAGGGTTTAAACCATTGCTCCACCCAGTCACCTGATACTCCTTCTTGTGAAGGTTTGCTTAATTACCTTTGGGGAACAGGGAGTATTTTGCAGATTTTTACCCCCTGGAGATTAAAATGCTTGCGAGCATAATAGACATCTGTACGTGATTTTGTGAAAGATGCGGGGCTGATGGGCTGAAGGGTTTTTTTCATTTCATATTTTCTTATACTCTGATATGACTAAATCATAACTTGTACAGCCAAAGTATCATTTTCCCACCAATTTTACAGAATTGATACTAAAGAAATTCTTTTAAATGTTTTATGCGTCACCATCAATTGTATTTTAAGACTTTTTGATCTTATGTTTATTCAAAAGTTTTATTTAATTGAAAGGGCTGGGGAATAATTGGGACAGGCACAATAGGCCAAATGCCATCCTTTTGTGCTGTAAGTTTCTGATACCTATCGAACTTTGCCGAATATTGCCAAATATAATATGCAATCTTATTATGCAAAAAAATATTACAAACAATAATTAGAAGCTATATTTTTAAAAAATACGTGACAATGCGACTTTTACATCTAATATTATGGTCTATCTGATATAATATAGATTATTTGAATAACTGTAAAATAAATAAAAGGCACTCAGAGGGAGCTTTTTAAGGATTTTCTAGAGAGATAAGAAAAATGAGTAAAATCAGCTTGTGTACATTTAGGTTTATTGTTATGAAGAGTATGCCTTTCCCATGAGTAAAACCCCCCATTAATTGCTTGTGTAACAGAGGAAACTGTGTAGGTCGTACTTTAATACTGGAGCATTTATCCTGACACTCAGAGACACAGCTGCGGGTCAGGATTCTAACCAATCCTAAGAGAACAAGAGGAACTAAGATAATGAAAATTTCTTCATGTATAAAATCCCTAATCAAAAAGCTGGTGGTGTCATCTTGTAGTGCAGAGACTGCAACTTAAAATTAATATACAACAGATCCTTTGGCAAAATGAACAGGCCCCTGTTGTCTGTATATTTCCCAGTTACAGAAGCCACACTGAGCCTGAAACAACATAAAGGCTGGTACCTCTATTGTTTACCTTGAAACTGAATGCAATTCACTGGGACTGTCTGACTGCCAATTCCACTCACTTGACAAATCATTGTTAAAAGGTGTACCAAACTCATTTAGAATCCTATGCCTATGTAACTGACTTTATTTAATTTAGTAATTTTCCCTCCGCTTGTACATATATGTCTAAATTTGCCAACTTCACAGGAATGATTACAAGATTTTCTACCACAGAGAGTATGATGACCCACTTGTAGATATTTGTCACCACTGGGAATGTGCTGAGGGATGTGCACAGCCACTTACCAACTTTCCTTAACCATACGCAAATTGGTTTGGAATAGCTATCTAAATATTTGCAAATGTATTTAGCGTCCATAAGATTTGCCACTGATCCCAAAGTGTTTGCCTTTTGTTGTAAATTGCAATTTTACAACTTCATGCTTGTGATCTATCTCGGCAAAGCTCCACTGGCACTCAGTATTGGCCCCCACAGACAAAATATCTGATACTCCATGAGCCACCAGAGAACTCTCAATTTGTTGTTAGACGGGCTGCTACTTTGCCATCCTCAATCTGCATGGAGGAAGATTAAACATTCAATTTGTTACTTGATAGGCCACAAGGTTCACCACTTACCATACAAATGGAAAACATTACTGTCATTCCTCAACTTGCCTGCCTGAGTATTTTATTATTTGTAATATTTACTTCAGGGAAATTATGATTCATGTCATATTTATCTTCATGAAAAATGTGCATCTAAATGGAAATCACCTTTTGAATGC
>NC_052161.1:46408433-46555203 GCF_902713615.1 Scyliorhinus canicula
TCAAAGCACTGGGAGGCCTGCAAGCTGTTCGCTGAATCAACTGGGCTGCAAAACATTCCAAGGAATTCTGGCAAGAAAAAGAAAAAATAATTTGCATATTTATGAAGTGCCTTTCATAACCTCAGCGCGTCCCAAAGCACTTTACACCCAATGAATTTTTTGTATGAAATGTAGCAGCTATTGTAATGCAGGGAAGCAAGCAGCCAATTTATGCACAGCGAAGATCCACAAACATCAGCACAAAAGCAAAATACAGCGGATGCGAGAAATCTGAAATTAAAACAGGAGAAACACTCCTGTGGGCCGAGGAACAGACCTAACCTTTCAGACCCATGGGGCGGAATTCTCCAATAATGGGGCTTTGTCCCCACACCAGCGTGAAAACCGACGCCAACCACTCTGGCGTCAACGGTTCCCGAAAGTGAGGAATTCTCCCTTCCTAGGGGGCTAGGTCAGCGGCGGAGTGGTCCCCGCAGCTCCAGCCGGTGTGGAACGGCCGGCCTGATTCTGCGCATGTGCGGAATGGCCAGCCTGATTCTGCGCATCCGCGGGGGTTCCCTGCTCCGAGCCGGCTCCAGGGCAATATGGCGGAGCCCCACAGGTGTCCGGCACAAAGTAAAATAGGCCCCCATGGAACTAGCCCACTGGCCGATCGGTAGTCCCCCAATTGCAGGCTAGGACATAGTGGAGGGCCCCCCCGCCATCCCTCCAGGACGGCCCCCGCAGACTCACCCCAGGTCCCGCCGTGTGGGATCTGAGTAACCCACGCCGGCGGGATTCGGCCAAACCCGTCGGCCACTCGGCCTATCGGGGCCCGGAGAATTGCCGGGGTGCCGCTGTCAACAGCCCCCGCCCGGCACGGCGGGAATCCCGCAGGCGCCCGAGAATTGCCGCCGGAGAATGGGGAAGCCGGCGGCGGGGTGTAATTCTCGCATCCCCCCGTGGATTGTCCGACCTGGCACGGGGACAGAGAATCCCAGCCACAATCTTCAATCCAAACTGCAGTAAAGGTTAGAAATGTAGGAAGTTTTGAACAAGTGAAGGGTTCAGGATATAAAGAAGAACGAAAGGGGACAAATGTGATAGATGGGTAGGAAAAGTTAAAGGACATTTCATTTTGCATGACCAAAGCATGTGGTAACGGGACAAGTAGAGGGACAAAAGATGCGTCTAGAGAAGATGTGCATGGCAGGATAGCTACCATCCGAATACAAAGCAAAGAAAATAAGAGAAAAATCCAAGCAAGCAGAGAGAGACACAAAACAAAAAAGGCGCAGAGTTTATGATCTAAAATTGTTGGACTCAAGTGTCGAGTGCTGAAAACTATAAGATGCCCAATCGATCAATGCCTTGAAAAAGGACATACGGTCAAGATGCACTCTCACGAGGGTGACAAATAAGATAAATTCAGAGCTCCCTGGATGATGGGACTGATAGAGTCAGGTGAAGCAGTGAACGTATGCATATGACAGTTGTTAGGTGGATAATGCAATTGAGAATACAGAACACTCCGAAGGGAAGTAAAACAATAAATGAAAAGAGCAAAAAAGAGAATTTGAGATGAGACTAGAAGCCAACATAAAATAAATCCAGAAGTTTTCAGTAGCCTTATAAATATTAATGGTGGGAAAAGTAAAAGTGGGATCAAATGGGGACAAAAATGGAGATTTATACATGGAGGCAGGAGGCATGTCTGCGACATTGAATCGCTACTTTTCAAGTGTCTTTACCAAGGAAGAAGATGTTGTCCAACTCAAGTGTAACATAAATAGTCTCTAAGGGAACATTGTTATCATTGTGTAGCGCGTTACGAGCTATTTTCAGCCCCTAGAGCTGAAAATTCTTCAAATCCATGCTCCTGATGCAGAGTATTAGCCAACAAGAAGCAGTAGCTATCTGTAGCCACCCAGCGCCAGGGACCCGGGATCAATTCCGGCCGTGGGCAACTGTGTGAAGTTTGCACATTCTCCCCATGTCTGTGTGGGTTTCCTTCGGATGCTCTGTTTTTTACCCGCACTCCAAAGGTTAGGTGGATTGGCCATGGTAAATTGCCCCTTAGTGTCCAAAGATTAGGTGGGTTACAGATATAGTGTGGGGATTGGGCCTTGGTGGGGTGCTCTTTCAGAGGGTCGGTGCAGACTCCTTCAGCACTGCACGGATTTTATGATAGTGAAGGAGGAAGCCATTGAGACACTGGACGGGTTATAAATTGATAAAGAGAAAACATTGGACATGCTGGGTAGTGCTTGTTAAGTCACGGGGACCAGATGGGATCCATCTGCGGACTAAGTAAGTGTTGACATTTGAGTGGCACTGACCATAAATTTACAATGTCCCTGATACAGGGGTGGTTTCTGAGGACTGGGCAATTATAAATGTTTTAACTTTGTTTAAAAGGGGGGTATGGATCAGCCCAGCAACATCAGGCTAGTCAGTTCAACCTCAGTGGTGGGAACACTTTCAGAAATGATCAATTAATACAAAGTCACTTGGACAAGTGTGGATCAATTAAGGAAAGACAGCACAAATCTGTTTCTGGAAAATCATGTTTAACTCATTTGTTTGAAGCTTTTGAAGAGGTAACAAGAGAGGGCTGATGAGGGTCATGCAGTTGGGATTCCAAAAGGCAATTGATAAAGTGCACATAACTTGCCATGTAACAATATGTATACTGTAAAGAAGACAAAGGGTTAACAATTTGATGTTAATACTTCTCAGCACCAGATGGAGATAAGGAGTAGTCGTATAAATATCATGTGACTCCTAGGATTCTGGGAGAAGGTGTTTAGGTATGAGAGAGATTAGTTGCATAGTTGAGAGATCTGTAGTTGGAAATATTGTATAATTTAATTTCATAACTTTTACCTTGCAACTTGTTTGAATATATTTAAGTAGTGTAAATAAATCAGCTTTGTTCATTTACTTTGCTTGATGTTCTTTGTTTAAATTACGTACTCAAGACATCCTGATTAACAAAACAGAGAACATCACAGCCAACAAAGTTAAAGCATTGATACAAAGTTGGCTGAGTGACAGTAATGGTCAATGGTTGTTTGCATACTGGAGGAAGTTATGTGGTAGAGTTTACCAGAGGTTGCTATTAGGACCACTATTTTTCTTGATCTGTAACAATTATCTATATGTAACAATTGGGAGACAGGGGCAATGTCAAAATTTGCAGATGACATAAAACCTGGATGTATTGTGAACTATGAGGAAGGTACTGATAAACTTCAAGAGGACCTAAATAGTGTCCTGGATGAGGAATGAAGGAAGATATAAATATATATCAACATCAAATAGGCTACTTAATAAAATTATTATGTTTTATTTTTTTAAATGGACAAACATTTACCAGAGCTAACCATTTCTCATGCCAGAGGAATTTCTAACCTTCAAAAACCAGCAGAGTATGCATTATCTTTAAAGAGGTGCTAATGCCCTCTGTGACTAGCGACAATCAAATTCCAAAGAAATACACCAATGTTTTTTTCATTTCTAAGGCATAACGTCAGCCACCAGAGATGGTATATCTGCCCAGCCAGCAGCCCTGATGGCCCAATCATTACCTGCTCTAAAACACAATGGATTTCAACTAGGAGCCCCATTAGTCAACACGAAACTACCCTGCCACATGACTGAGACTTGAGCTGTCTGAATTCCTTGGATCTTATCATCAGTCACAGTTTGACCTCTGAAGAGAAACAGTACTCCAGTCAAACAGCCTGTCGCTGTCATACAACCATCATACCATCAAGCAGTCAGCAGGAGAAAGAGCTTTGTCAGGTGAATTGCCCGCCCTCATCTACATTGAATATTGGAACTTGTGCCTTCAAGACTAATTCAACTTTGCTTGTCTTCTCCCATCATGGAAGTCTCACTTCTGTACCCGGCAACGCTCATCCACCTACCCTCTGAAGGAACGCGCCATTAGACTTTTGATTCTGAATTCACATGAAACCATAACTCGTACTTTTTATTGTGATTTTGCTCTGTTACTCCTTTCTTCCCCTTATTCCTCTTTTACTGTATGAGACCAACAAGGGGCGGATGTTGCAAAAACCCCTTCCTGCATTTTGTGTATGTGTGAAATGAACCAACCCTTCTATTTAACTTATCTTGAGTTTGCTGAGTGAATTATTCATAGAGGCTTGGAACACTCGACATTTTGGGGTTGGGGAAAATACACCAGCGTATATATTGGGAAGAAATCAGAAATCAAAAACACTTTTCTGTTTACAAGCGGGAAACAAGAGGGGGAATCATTTCTGTTTAAATTAATCCCATTCCTGTCCATAACAATAGGCTAGTGGAATGGATGGACATATGGCAGGTGACATTTCATGCGGATAAGTGCAAAATGATTCATTTTGGTAGAAAGAACAAGAAGAGGTGATATAAAGTAAAGCCTTATAATTCTAAAAGGGTGCAGGAGCAAAGGGACCTGGAGGAATATGTGCACATTTCATTGCATGTGCATAAACATGTTGAGAAAGCAGTTCCAAAGGAATATGGAATCCTGGACTTTATAAATAGGAGGATAAACTTCGAGGGAGAAGTTATGATGAGCCGGTATAAAATTTTCTCAGAAAAGAGATGATTACGAGTTGATTTGACAGAGGTTTTCAAAATCATGGAGGGGCTGGGCAGAGCAGATAGAAAGAAGCTGTTCCCACCGGCAAAAGGATTGAAAACCAAAGGATGTCAATTTAAATTACCTGGCAAAAGAAGCACCTATAACTGGAGATACCCTTTTGCTATGCAGCATGTGTTAGGGTCTGGAATGCACTGCCCGAGAGTGTGGTGAGGACAGATTCAATCTTGGCTTTAGGAAGAGAATTTGGATTGTTATGTGAAAGAAAATAATTTGTGGGGCTAGAGGGGAAAGGGCGAGTGGTACCAGCTGAATTACTCTTTCAGAGAACTGGAATGGACACAATGGGTTGAGTGGTTGCATTTTGTGCTGTAATGATTCTATGTTTCAATGAGATGCAGTTCCTTGGGCTTGTGTGAGCTTCATTGGAACACCGTAGTAGCCAAAGGGCAGAATGTTTATAGTGAGAGTAAGGTACAGAATTAAAATGACAGGCACCTGAGGGCGGCATGATGGCACGGTGGTTAGCACTGTTGCCTCATGGCACCGAGGACCGGGGTTCGATACCGGCCACAGGTCATTTTCCGTGTGGTGTTTGCATATTCTCCCGTGTCTCCATAGGTCTCACCCCTGCAACCCAAAGAAGTGCAGAGTAGGTGAATTGGACACGCTAAATTGCCCCTTAATTGGAAAAAAGAATTGGGTACTCTGAATGATATGCAACTGAAATCTTGACGTCCTGCTTGATAATTGAACAGGGATGTTCTGCAAAGCCATCACACAGAATGAATTTGATCTCCTCAGTATAGGGGAGACCTTATCATGTGTGGAAAATACAGTGTTGGCTTCACCAGTTAGGTACAAAAACCAGACATTTATTTACACAACATGTGTACAGAGTAGTGCAGTCACAATGATACCAGTCTGCCTCCTGGATCTATCTGAGCAAAATCCTGGGTGCTAACTACCGATTGGGAAAATGGATCATGTGACCCCTTAGAAGATTGCTCTCTAAAGGGGTCAGCTACTACATATAGTATCATAATTTACTACAAATAAACCATGGCCAGGATTCACCGGTATCCGGCGGGGCGGGCTGTACCGGCGCTGAGGAGTGGCGTGAACCACTCTGTCGTTGGGCTGCCCGGAATGTGTGGAATCCTCCGCACCTTCGGGGGCTAGGCCGGCGCCGGCGGGGTTGGCGCCGCGCCAACCGGTGCCGAAGGGCATCCGCCGGCTGGCACGAACTGGCACATGCGTGGTAGCGCCAGCGTGTTCTGGCACATGCGCAGAACCACTGGCGTGATCCCAGTGCATGCGCAGGGGGTTTCTTCTCCGCGCCAGCCATGGCAGAGCTTTACAGCGGCCGGCATGGAGGGAAAGAGTGCCCCCACAGCACAGGCCCGTCCGCATATCGGTGTGCCCTGATCGCGGGCCAGGCCACTGAGGGGGACCCCCCGGGGCCAGATCCCCGCGCCCCCACCCCCCTCCCTCCCGAAGACTCCGCAGGCCACCCACAGAGCCAGGTCCTTCGGGGTAAGAATCTTATGTAATTTACGCTGGCGGGACTGGCCGAAAACGGGCGGCCGCTCGGCCCATCGCAGACCGGAGAATCGCAGGTGGGGCCACTGCCAACGGCCTATGACTGGCGTGACGCGATTCCCGCCCTTGCCAAAAAACCAGCGCCGCAGAATTTGGCAGCCGCCGTTGGAGCAGCGGGGCAGGATTCACGCCGCCGCCCACCAATTCCCTGGCCCAGTGGGGGGTCAGAGAATCTTGCCCCACTTGGAAAGTTTTCACTTGGAAAGAATGTTTGTGGTATTGGACAGTGAGAAGGGAGGAGGCAAATGGTGATGTGTTTCACTAAGGGGTGGACCAGGACGTCAAGGAAAGAACAGTTCCTTTGAAATTAAGAAGGTGAGTCGGAAGGTGGAGTGTGGTGAAGATGTGTTTGGTGGCATCCCTATTCTGCTGTCTTTTCCCCATAACCACTGATCCTCTTATTAATCAAGAACCTATCTATCTCTGTTTTAAAGACACTCAGTGATTTAGCCGCCACAGCTTTCTGCGGCAAAACGTTCCACAGACACACCACCCTTTGGCTGAAGAAATTGGATTGGATTTGTTTATTGTCACGTGCACCGAGGTACAGTGAATTCTGTGAGCAGCTCAAACATATCATTTAGTACATGAAAAGAAAATAAACTAAACTACAAAGAAAGTACATAAAAGGGCAACACAAGGTCCACAAATATATAGACACCGGCATCGGGTGAAGCATACAGGAGTGTAGTATTAATCAGGTCAGTCCATAAGTAGGTCATTTAGGAATTCCTCCTCATCTCTGTTTTAAAGGATTATCCCTTTAATCTGAGATTGTGTCCTGCTTATGTTTTTCCGACAAGTGGAAACATCCTCTTCACGTCCACTCTATCCAAGCCTCCTAGTGTACTGTAAGTTTCAAGAAGATCCCCCCTCATCCTTCTAAACTTCAATGAGTATAGACCCAGAGTCCCCAACCGTTCCTCATACAACAAGCTCTTCATTTCAGAGATCATTCTTGTGAACCTCCTCTGGACCCTTTCCAAAGCCAGCGCATCCATCCTTTGATATGGGGCCCAAAACTGCTCACAATACTCCAAATGGGGTCTGACCACAGCCTTATATAGTGTCAGAGGTACATCCCTGGTCTTGTATTCTAGCCCTCTCGACATGAATGCTAACATTGCATTTGCCTTCCAAACTGCTGACTGAACCTGCACGTTAACCTTAAGAGAATCGTGAACAAGGACCTCCCAAGCTTGGTGAGCTGAATCTGATGCAGAGCCTCTAATCACAGCCTCGCCTACCTCTCCACGTGTTCACTGATCTCCCAATCACATTTTTGGCATTCCCAGTTTCTCCCACGGCTTGTATTTAATCAGTGGGTTTTGATGTCCAGGTTATGGTCTCCTTCATTTATTCTGAAGTAGGGCCTCACACACCTTTCTGCACTGCAACTCAACAGGCTTGCAAATGAGAAAGACCTGAGAATAAAAGGTGGAGCAGGGAAATAGCAAAGGAGAGGGGTCGTCACTTGACAGATAAGAACAAAGAAATGGTGGTGACAGTGAGCTTCCTCTCTCAGATCATATTCAGGCAGCACTTATACTGTCCCTTCCGGGCCCTGGAAGAATGGGCTGAATTCTCCGCTGGCGGGATTCTCCGTTTTGCCGGCAGCCTGGGGGTTTTCCGACGGCGTGGGGCTGCCCCAAAATGGGAAACCCCATTGACCTGCCGGCGTAATGGAGCATCCCGCCGGCGGGATGAAAAAGAAATGTGGCGTGGTGGTGCGGAGAATAAAGCCCAATTTTTTTCAAGTGTTAAAATGGGGTTATGTTGGGAAATAGTTTGGGAAGCATTGCTCTCACACATGCATGGTCAGCAGAAGCTGCCAGAGAAGAAACGAAGCACACGCCCATTTAGCACCTGTTTTAACTGCTTCCCTGAAACAGTCCCTCTGACTCCATTCAACTCCCCTGAACAGGTGAATATTGTCACCTTAATCAAGCTATGCTGTACTTTTCCAATCACTGTGACAATGGAACTAAAATATAGAAAATAAACACATTTTCTGCAGTTCTTCTTGCTCCTGTGAGATATCAGCAACCGGAATAATTTGCTCTCCACTTCAGAAGAAACTATTTGGGACAACGGTTTAACACTTTGATATCAAGCCAAAGGTATTAACTTAATCGTTGCTGCATAATCTGTACTGATGGGAATGCTTTTTGAGCATAGGTTAAACATATTTAGAGTGAGTCATGGCTCATTGTAATTCAAAGTTAAGATTGTTAGTGACCGTTTGCCTTATTTAATATTTGCTCTTCCATGAGAGCATAAACAGGCCCAATCCAAGAGTTTCTTCACACTACCTTCAATGCCCGGGGAAACACGGTAGCATAGTGGTTAGCACAGTTGTTTAACAGCTCCAGGGTCCCAGGTTCGATTCCCGGCTTGGGTCACTGTCGGTGCAGGTCTGCACATTCTCCCCCTGTGTTTGTGGATTTCCTCTGGGCGCCCCAGTTTCCTGCCACAGTCTAAAGATGGGCGGGTTAGGTGGATCGGCCATGTTAAATTGCCCTGTGTCCAAAAAAGTTTAAGTGGGGTTACGGGGATAGAGTGGAGGTGTGGGCTTGGATAGGGTGCTCTTCCCAAGGGTCGGTGCAGACTCGATGGGCCGAATGGCCTCCATCAGCACTGTAAATTCTATGATTCTGTGATCTCAACCCGAAAGCTTAGGTAGGGAAAGCAAACCTTGTCCTTTCCCTCCACTGCATCGCTTGGTTGACTGCTGTGTCACCGTCAGATACCACATCAGACAGAGAGCTGAAGTACATTATTACAACTGTGGGAAACAAATTGCAGAATCAAACCTTTTATTTTGTAGCTTAAATCTAGCCCTGCTGTGCTTCCTTTTTCCCCATGCTTGCACTTGGCTATTTCACGAGAAGCATTCAGCTGCCTTGCTGTAAGATTCCACAAAATATGAGTAATCAAAGGAGATCAAAGGTCAAAGCTATTCCCCTAACCTTCCAAATAACAATTTGCAGATTTTAAAAACACGAATGTGTGGCTGCTACCAAGACGTTCAGTCAATAATGAAAGGATATAGCTGGATGAAAGATTAAGCATAAACACTTCAATCCTCTTAATCTGTAGCATAACTGAATTGAAAAGCCGCTCTTGCATTTTACAATCTGACAAGATTTGCAAAGCAGATTTTGAAAATAATTCATGTTTTTATGATTCATTTACTTACACTTTTTCCACCAAGTTACAGCCTATAGTAGATTGATATGTCAACAACCATTGTTCAATAAGTGACGAGCCTGGGCACAAACAAATTAGACTTTGTCAGTATTGCAATAGAATGTCAATAATGAAAATATCATAAGGTCCCTGACAGAAAACAGTTTTTAAGATTGAAACTCTTTTTATTCATTGTGGTTGTGCATTGATTTGGGCTGGTTTAGCTCACTGGGCTAAATCGCTGGCTTTTAAAGCAGACCAAGCAGGCCAGCAGCACGGTTCGATTCCCGGACAGGCGCCGGAATGTGGCGACTAGGGTCTTTTCACAGTAACTTAATTGAAGCCTACTCATGACAATAAGCAATTTTCATTTCATTTTCATTTGTGCTTAGGACAAAACCATTTAACTTAGGATCAAACATTACATTTGTGTAAAAGAGTGAAGAACAAACTTTGAACTCTGCTTTTATCAACAGCTTCAGTGATTCAAAATAGCATTTTAGCTTGTACAAAAAAAATCAAGATTTCACACAGAATTTTAATGTGGAAAGAAATGCACAGAAAGTAATTTTAGATGTAAATGGTTTTGAAATGCCAATCTTGAAAAAGCTGCAGTAGAATATTAGTCAACAGTGGATCAGCCACAATAGCAAAAGTCCAAAAGAATTGATCCCTCATCGTAGATCCAATGTTCCTACACTATAATAACTATTATGTTTTTCTTTATTCTCTCATGGGATGTGGGTGTCACTGGCAAGGCCAGCATTTGTTGCCCATCTGAGTGACTTGCATGACCATTTCGGAGTCAACCACATTGCTGAGGGCCTGGAGTCAAGCCAGTTAAGGCCAGCAGATATTAAGGATATTAGTGAATCAGACGCATTTTTAAAACAATCAATGATAGTCATCATTACTTTATATTCCAGATTTATTAATTGAATTCAGATTCCACCTGCTATCATGGTCAGATTTTTTTCCCATGTCCCCTGAGTATTAGCCTGAATTACCAAGTCCAATAATATCCCCACTATGGCATCATTTTATAATTGCGCTGAGAGAAAAAAAACATCTGAATAAACCAATAGCATGCCATTTAATGACCTTGACCGAATGAAAAGGCAACCTGTTATGAACACCTTACCAGAATTAATCCCACATTATATTGAATTACACATTTTAAGAAAGCTATTTGAGGAGACCTAAAATTATAGGGCTGAGTGAATCACCCATTACTGAAATATAAATGTCGCCCTAAAATCGAACGAGGGACTCACCTAATTCACAATTAGTGTGTTCCTCTGGCTGAACAGAGTCTGGGAAAGCTGTTAATGAAGCAGTACCTAGCTCCCTGTTCTTAACTCCCCCAGGTCAAGATCCTATCTGTTTACAGTTTAGAAATCCAGCACAGAGACAGTGAATTTTCATCAAAAGGAACTTGTTGATTTCTCCAGCTCATCTACTTGAAATATAAAAAAGTTTAATTCTGCTCACCTAAATGGGATGACATGGTAGTTCAGTAGTTAGCACTGTTGCATCACAGTGCCAGGATCCCAGGTTCGCTTCCTGGCTTGGGTCACTGTCTGTGCGTAGTCTGCATGTTCTCCCTGTGTCTGCATGGGTTTCCTGTGGGTGCTCCGGTTTCCTCCCGCAAGTCCCGAAAGACGTGTTGTTAGGTAATTTGGACATTCTGAATTCTCCCTCTGTGTATCCGAACAGGCGCCGGAATGTGCCGACTAGGGGCTTTTCACAATAACTTCATTGCAGTAAGCCTACTTGTGACAATAAAGATTATTAAACAATTTAAAAATAACCAAGTCAAGGACAATACCTGAAGGTTGGATTTTACTGATCTCTTGCCTAAGAAGTGTTTTGCTCAACATAAGCCTTTGTAATTAACACTACTTTAAAACTGGTGTCACAGTAATGTGACTTGTGCACGAGTGGGTTTTTATCTTTGATTTCATCGGCTTATCAAACATATATTGAATTGTTTGAAAAAGACTTCTAAAAACACCAGCAAAGATGCTGACTTGAGATGGCTGCTAGTCAACTGATGTCTGGAATTGCAAGTTGACGAGTTTCTGTAAAGTTCCAATGTGAATTACAATTTAGACATGCCACAACATCCTTCTCTGGAATTTCACAAATGCTGGTATCAAAAACTCCTTCACAAGGATTTACTGATAACTACATTGGGTCTCACATTTGCATTCCTATAAGGCTGCATCTCATGTGGGGCCAGCAAGTCTACTTAGGATATTGGATACACGGAAAGGTGTTCTCTCTATCCTCACAAGATGGATTATGGATATCTAGGAGTTAACAGATGGGACATTACAGAATCTAATCATCTCGGCCATGAAATAAAAGCTACATTCAGTTCAGACATCACCTAACCAAGCATCTTCTGAAATCATTATGGGAAGAAAAGCCATGTGACCACAGTAACCATATTTGAAATGTCTTTAATACGGCAAGCTGCTAAGACAGTCATCCAAGAAAGCTATCAATGAAGCAGTATCAAGCTCCCTGCTCTTCTCTTACAAAGTAAGACCCGGGGCAGGATTTACCGACCAACCCGCTGTATGTTTTCCGGCGATGGAGGCGGCCCACCAATGGGATTGTCAGGTCCGACCCTTGTCAACGGGATTTCCTGCTGACTGCAGACTATACCCTCTGTTGCCAGGAAACCCATGCATTGTCGGTGGGAGCGGAATATCCCGCCAGCGTGAACAGCTGGTAAATTCCACCCCCTATGTCTTTACAGTTTGAAAATCCAGCACAGATATAGTGAATTCATCAAAAGAAACCTCACATACAAAAATCATTAACTTCTGGAAAAGACAGAGTACAGTTTTAAAAATATACTGTTCTGCAGAATTTGCAGTTTTACATGGGCTTCTACAAAACCTCTGAGGACAAATGTCTACTGCAGCCACAGGAAGCAGAAAAGGACTCATTAGCAGTGAACTGTTTTCTTTACTTTTTCCATTGAACTTTAGTCTTGCTAAGAAAGTAACTGTCTGCGATATAACCGTACATTTTGTATTTTTGTGTCTATATGTGTACATGAGTTGCGAAGGTCATGATGTAGGTTTACCTATTTAAATATTTTTATATCTTTACCTGGGTGGGTTTTTATTGCAATAAAAACTAACTCCTTCTTGCTTTACACTCAAGAAAGCCTGTCAGATTTGTATCTTTGCAATCAGCACATAAAGGATTAAGCACAGACATTGAGTGAATTCCATCAGCCCCTCCACATTCACATGAACGCCTGTTATGGTCAGACTCGGAATGGTGGCATAGGAGAGTCATTTTTACCACTCCTCATGTGACCGCAGCACTGGCTTAAGAGTGCTCGCATTAAAATAAAGCCAGACGGATAATTCAAGATATTGAATTCATAAAGAAAATTTGGAGTTGTTGCAATTTGCTGAAGTTTTCCTTTCTGTATTAGTTTTGCGGCATTTGGGGCCGGCATTTCTTTCCACTTTTGATTTTTTTTTTCTTGCCTGTTTTCCATTCCTGGTTTTCTGAGGGTTGCAAGTTTGAATGATCCAATGATCACATTCTGAATGTGAAAATTCTATTGCTTGTCTTTGCAATCTGAGTATTTTGCTAGAGGAAGATAAAGATCTAAAGTGAAAAATAAGGCAGATTCATTTACACCAGAGGTGGATTTTTCACACCTCTGAGTAAGAGGCGCTTGATTGAAATATACAATGTGTTGAGGAGTCTTGATAGGATGGATGTGGCAAGGACGTTTCTTCTTGTGGGAGAATCTAGAACTAGGGGATGCTGTTTAAAAATAAGGGTTGTCCGTTTAAAATAGAGATGAGACTATATTATTTCTCGCAGAGGGTCTGTAATGAACTCCAAATGGCTTTATTGGTTGGCCAATTGGAGTATGAGCTCCCTCAATGATAGCTCATTGAGGGGGTCCATATAAGCACCTGTATAGGCTTTGTGAGCCAGTCTTAAGTTGACTGGACTGCTAGCATATAGACACTGACATTCAGTTTCTACAAAGATGCAAAAAAGCAGACAAGATCCCGAAAGGACTACAGATCAAAAACCCACTCAAGTCGACTTACAACACAGACTACGCTGAAAGACTCTGCCACCGCACCTCTGTCACACTCCTCAAACACCTCGTACACCAACTCTACAGCAGTCGACGCAACCTGGAAACCAAGAGAGAGGCCATATTCTCAACTTGCGCTCAGGACACAGCAGACCAGCTGCGGAACACCGCCAAACAGATGAGACAGCAATACTATGCCACCTACATGCACACCAAGAACAGGAAGCTTGAGAAACTTGGCATCACCACCAGCAGCAATCAAGCTTCTCCCGGTACAACAGTCGAAAACAATACAGGGAAATCCATTGTCAACTTGTCAGACTACACCCTTCAACCAGACGAAATCGAAGTCCTCAGCAGAGGGCTCAATTTCTGCACCACCACCAAAATGGACCCCATCAGTCTCGCGGCAGATACGGAGGAATTCATCAGGCGAATGAGGCTCCGGGAATTCTTCCACAGACCCCAAGAGGCCGACAGCGAACCCAGGGACACGACCAATTAACCGGAACAGCAGACCGCGAGATCTGCAGTGCAGCAACCGAAAAGGAAAGAGTCAAATTGGACCCCTCCGGAAGGCCGCTGCCCTAGACTCGACATGTATGCTCAAGCCGTCAGAAGTCGTGTCAATGCCAGATTCATCACTCGCAATCACAAGGCAGCCTCAAACGTCACCCAAGCACAACGCAATGCCATCCGCACTCTCAAGACCAACCGCAACATCGTCATCAAACCAGCAGACAAAGGAGGGGCCACCGTCATACTGAACAGAACAGACTACTGCAAAGAAGTATACCGACAACTCGACAACCAGGAACACTACAGGCAGTTACCCGCAGATCCAACCAAGGAACACATCCGCCAACTCAGCAGACTGATCAAGACCTTAGATCCAGACCTTCAGAACACCCTACGTACTCTCATCCCACGTAATCCCCGCATTGGAGATCTCTACTGCCTCCCGAAAATACACAAGGCCAACACACCAGGCCGTCCTATCGTTTCAGGCAATGGGACCCTGTGTGAGAACCTCTCTGGCCACATCGAGGGCATCTTGAAACCCATCGTACAAGGTACACCCAGCTTCTGTCGCGACACGACGGACTTCCTACAGAAACTCAGCACCCATGGACCAGTTGAACCAGGAACATTCCTCGTCACAATGGATGTCTCGGCACTCTACACCAGCATCCCCCATGACGACGGCATTGCTGCAACAGCCTCAGTCCTCAACACCGACAACTGCCAATCTCCAGACGCAATTCTGCAACTCATCCGTTTCATTCTAGACCACAACGTCTTCACCTTCGACAACAAATTCTTCATCCAGACGCACGGAACAGCCATGGGGACCAAATTTGCACCTCAATATGCCAACATCTTCATGCACAAGTTTGAACAGGACTTCCTCACCACACAGGACTTTCAACCAATGCTATACACCAGATACATCGATGACATTTTTTTCCTTTGGACCCACGGCGAGACATCACTGAAACGACTACACGATGACATCAATAAGTTCCATCCCACCATCAAACTCACCATGGACTATTCTCCAAATTCAGTTCCATTCTTGGACACACTCGTCTCCATCAAGGACGGTCACCTCAGCACCTCGCTTTACCGCAAGCCCACAGATAATCTCACGATGCTCCACTTCTCCAGCTTTCACCCGAAACACATTAAAGAAGCCATCCCCTATGGACAAGCCCTCCGTATACACAGGATCTGCTCAGACAAGGAGGAGCGCAACAGACACCTACAGATGCTGAAAGATGCCCTCGTACGAACGGGATATGGCGCTCGACTCATTGATCGACAGTTCCACCGCGCCACAGCAAAAAACCGCACCGACCTCCTCAGAAGACAAACACGGGACACCACTGACAGAGTACCCTTCGTCGTCCAGTACTTTCCTGGGGCGGAGAAACTACGACATCTTCTTCGCAGCCTCCAACACATCATCAGCGAGGATGGACATCTCGCCAAGGTCATCCCCACACCCCCACTACTGGCCTTCAAACAACCGCGCAACCTCAAACAAACCATTGTTTGCAGCAAATTACCCAGCCTTCAGAACAGCAACCACAACACCACAAAACCCTGCCAGGGTAATCTCTGCAAGACATGCCAGATCATCGACATGGACACCACCATTACACGTGGAAACACCACCCACCAGGTACGCGGCGCATACTCGTGCGACTCGACCAATGTAGTCTACCTCATACGCTGCAGGAAAGGATGTCCCGAAGCGTGGTACATTGGCGAGACCATGCAGACACTGCGACAACGAATAAACGGGCATCGTGCGACTATCAACAGGCAGGACTGTTCCCTTCCAGTTGGGGAACACTTCAGCAGTCAAGGACATTCAGCCTCTGATCTCCGGGTCAGCATTCTACAAGGAGGCCTTCAGGAGACGCGACAACGCAAAATTGCTGAGCAAAAACTTATAGCTAAGTTCCGCACGCATGAATGCGGACTCAACCGGGATCTGGGATTCATGTCGCATTACATTCGGCCCCCACCAACAAGCCTGGACTTGCAGTGGCCTACCGACTGAACTGGCTTGGGACAATTCACACCTCTTTAACCTGGAGTTACCTCTCTCTCTGCATCTTTGATGATTTGATTGCCTGCAGGTGCTCGCATTCCGGGGCATCTCTGACTGTGTCTATATAAACATTTCTGGAACAAGCCTTTCCATTCACCTGAAGAAGGAGCCGTGCTCCGAAAGCTCGTGTTTGAAACAAACCTGTTGGACTTTAACCTGGTGTTGTAAGACTTCTTACTGTGCTCACCCCAGTCCAACGCCGGCATCTCCACATCAGGACTGCTAGCAGCATTGTTTGTAGCTACTCCTGTAATATCGTTATTGTAAATAAATATTGGTGTGGTGACAGACTCCTGCCTCCCGTGGATTACTACAGTGGCAACGAGGTAAACTAAGAATTTTGCGGAGACCAGCTGCCGCACTCGGAGGGTAAGCCTTGCCATTTTAAAAATGTCATTTTTTGGGAGGTTAGAGGCATTCGACCCGGCTATTAAGGACTGGTCCCAGTATGTGGAGAGAATGTGTTACTTCTTCCGGGCAAATGATATACTGACGGACGAAAGGAGACGGCTTATCCTGCTGTCGGCGTGCGGACCCTCCGCTTTCGCCATTATACGTAGTCTAACTTATCCCGATGCGCCTGACACGAAAACTTTCCAAGAATTAACGAAATTGGTGAAAGAGCACTACGACCCAAAACTACCCCTCATTTTGCGTAGGTACAGATTCTACACAGCGAAGCGGGAAGACAGGGAGTCAGTCACGAATTTCTTGACCCGCCTGAGAAGGCTGGCGGAAAAATGTGAGTTCGGCCCGACGCTAAATGAAATGCTTCGGGACCAGTTAGTGTGTGGTATAAACGACCTCACAATACAGAAACGCCTGTTGTCGGAAACTGAGCTAGACTGCAGGCAGGCGTTACAGCTCGCACTGTCCCTAGAAAAGGCAGCAAGTGGGGCGCAGGAACTACAGGGCATGTCAATGGAGGTAGATACCTGTGAGAGGGACTACCACAACGGGTCCTGCTACCAGATAGCCGCTCTCAGGAAAAGCCTGAGGAATAGAGGGAAAAAGGAAAACCCCAGAACTTCCCCCAAGTCTGCCAGGACTAACTGGAGACAGAGGGAAGTACCGGCTGAGGCTCCCCCAACAGAGAAGGACCGTTTCTGGCACCAGACAGAGTGGGGTAACAGCGACAGAAACCCTAAAAGGAGGTGGCAAAAGAGGAATAGCAGGTGGGGACGCAGGGAAGTACACAACCTAGATGCCCCATCCTCCTCCGAAGGGGAACAATTAAATAATATTGCAACGAAGAGAGCAGAACCCATTAAGATTACCCCACGGGTGAACGGGCGGCCGACAATAATGGAAATAGACACGGGTGTTGCCGTATCAGTAATGGGAATGGCAGCATTTAGAAAAATCAAAGATGGATTCCAGCCACTAACCCTAACAAAAACATCGACAAAACTTAAAACCTACACGGGGGAATCCCTGGAAGTTCTAAGCACGACTCATTTACCCGTGGAATATGAGAAACAATTGCTCAGATTACCGTTGACGATAGTAGAGGGCTCCAGACCGAGCTTAATTGGATGAAACTGGCTGAAAGACCTAAAATTAGATTGGATGAAAATTTTCCAGAGTGGAAGCGGGCAGTTGAGTGGAGTACTCCAAAAATACCTGGAGGTCTTCCAGGAAGGTTTGGAGGAAATCATAGGCAATTTTGCATGTGGACCCAGAAGCCCTTCCGAAATTTTGTAAGGCCAGGCCGGTACCTTTTGCATTAAGGAAGAAAGTAGATGACGAAATAGAAAGGTTACGGCGCGACAGCATTATCAGACCAGTACAATTCTCGGAATGGGCAGTGCCGGTGGTACCAATTTTGAAGCCAGACGGCTCGATACGTCTCTGTGGAGATTTCAAACAGACGGTAAACAAATACGCACTGCTGGACAAATACCCAATCCCGAAAATAGACGACCTATATGCCAAATTGGCAGGTGGGCTTTTGTTCACGAAACTGGACATGAGCCACGCCTACCTGCAGTTAAAACTGGACAAGGACTCCCAGAAGTTCGCTACGATCAACACCCTGAAGGGCCTTTTTCGTTATACTAGGCTACCTTTCGGAGTGTCATCAGCCTGCGCTATATTCCAGCATACGATGGAAAATATTCTGCAGGGACTACCGCAGGTGGCGATTTATTTGGACGATGTCTTAATCACGGGTAGGACAAACAGGGAACACTTAAGGAACCTGGAGGAAGTGCTCAGGCATTTCGCAAAGGAAGGCGTATGGCTAAAAAGGGAAAAATGTGTTTTTCTGGCCCCACAAGTGACGTACCTGGGATATAAAGTAGATGAGTCAGGCTTACACCCATTAGAAGACAGAGTAAGGGCAATAAAAGAAGCCCCAGCTCCCATCACGGTCCAGGAGTTACGATCATTTCTAGGGTTGGCAACCAATTATGGAAAATTTATTGAAAATAGGGCATCCATCCTAGAACCCCTCCACCAGCTACTAAAAAAGGGGCAAGAATGGAAATGGTACGCCTGCCAAAACCGAGCATTTAGGGACATTAAGGAACAGCTGTCATCTGAAAATGTCCTAGAGCATTATGACCCAAGGAAGGAGTTGGTGGTCACTTGTGATGCATCCCTCTACGGGGTAGGAACCGTCTTAGCCCTTAGAGGAAGGAATAGGGAAGAACGGCCAATAGCCTATGCTTCGAGGACCTTGGCGATGGCTGAGAGGAAGTACGCCCAAATCAAGAAGGAAGGACTGGCGGTGATATTCGCAGTAAAAACATTTCACCAGTATCTGTACGGGCGGAAATTCACCATAGTGATGGACCATAAGCCGTTATTAGGGTTATTAAAAGAAGACAAGTCAATACTCCTGATTGCATCAGCTAGAATCCAACGCTGGACGTTGCTACTGGCGGCATATAGATACATTCTGGAGCACAGACCGGGAACGCGAGTAGCAAATGCAGATGCTTTGAGCAGACTTCCCCTCCCGGACACTCCGCCGCAAATACCAAAAGTAGAGGAGACAGTAATGACTCTAAATTTTTTGGACGCCCTACCAGTAGATGCACAACATATTCGGTTGTGGACGCAAAAAGACCCAGTTTTAGCTAAGATGAAGCATTTACTGCTAACAGGGGAACTGGAAAGACCAGTGGAGACCCAGATGCACCCATACTGGAGCAGAAGGGACAAAATAACCGTAGAAGACGGTATCCTGTTATGGGGAGACCGGGTAATATTCCCAGCTCAGGGCCGTCAGGTAATCTTAACCGAGTTACATCACGGACACCCAGGGGTGTCTAAAATGAAGATGCTAGCTCAAAGCTATGTTTGGTGGCCAGGTTTGGACACAGGCATAGCAGCCTTGGTACGTCGGTGCCAGGAGTGCCAACAGAGGCAAAGAGTGCCACCAGTGGCGCCATTGCACCCGTGGGAATGGTCAGGCAGACCGTGGACCCGCCTGCATATTGACCACGCCGGCCCTTTCATGAGCTCAGTGTTTTTGGTGATAGTGGACGCCCACTCCAAATGGTTGGACATCCACCAGGTAAATGCGGCAAGCACAGCATCGACAATTGAAAAGCTCAGGGCCTCGTTTGCAACACATGGACTTCCGGAGGTATTGGTGTCGGACAACGGAACGGCATTCACAAGCAGATGCAGACACAGTTCCCCGAGAATCCTGCTTTTGCCAGCTCTACTTCGGTAGGAAGGTAATAACTAAATTAACCTAAATATACCCGCCTGACGTCTTGGATCCTTTCATTATACCGCGAGGGACTTGAATGCAAAATTTGATCAGCAGTTCACTGGTTACAAAGCAGGTTAGGCCATTCTATACATGGAAGCAATGGCAAAGCCTGCAATATGTATTCCCCACACAGCAATATCCAAAAATTACATGAGCATCCTAAAAATGGTGTAGAATCATTCTGGCCGCTCATCACTGTGATCAGTGGTTTGGTGTCAAATTGGGGCAATGGTTAAGCACTGCAATTTTCAAAACACTACCATCTCTTCCTGCCTGGCAAAGGCCATGGAACTTGGCTCCAATGTTTCTGCAGTCGGACAAAAATCAACTTTTATATGACTGAAATTCAACAACGAATTGCTCATTGACACGGTAACACACTGTGAAGCACTGTTGCTTCACAGCACCAGGGTCCTAGGTTCGATTCCCAGCTTGGGTCACTGTCTATGCGGAGTCTGCACATTCCCCCTGTGTCTGCGTGGGTTTCCTCCAGATGCGCCGGTTTCCTTCTACAAGTCCCAAAAAACTTGCTCGTTAGGCGAATTGGACATTCTGAATTCTCCCTCAGTGTACCCAAACAGGTGCTGGAATGTGGCAACTGGAGGCTTTTCACAGTAACTTCATTGCAGTGTTAATGTAAGCATACTTGTGACCATAAAAATTATTATTAATTACTTTAAAATGGCATTTGGGCAAGTTCTCCCTGTTACCTTTGTATGTTTTGAACCCCTTGCTCTCATTGACTTGTTCACTTTGACCATCCCATACACAAAAGGTGTAGGCTTCACCAAGCCTCTCAGCTGCCTGTAGCTCGGTACCAGCAGGGACTGTGCGAGCATAACTCTCCACTTCAATATTCCCTCCCTCTTTGTGAGGAACCTCTGCCCAAGGACTTTCTTGCTCGATTCAATTTAGATTGGAATTGAGTTGTTTCGACTTCAACACAAAAATGTTATTTTACATTACATACATTGAGGCACTTCTGTGAGTAAACCTTTTATTTGTTCTAAAAGTTATTTGATCAGGCACAGTGACACAAATAAACATGGGCAGCTTAGTCCCCCTCAGATTTCAGTAATAAAAATGATAATACATTATAGATTTTATTCAGTAAATCCATACCAAACACTGAAGCTGTAGGGCAAAACCAAATGACTAATTCTATAAATGTCTCTTTAGAGCCACTGTTGTCTTCCCGGAAGATGCCCAGACTTAAATATAACCTAGGATATCGCAAGTAGAAAACCAGTAAGCCACCAGTGAGTAATTACACTCAGGAATCACCAAACATGTGTAACTAAACTGAGATCAAGAGCTGTAATTAGCCAAAATACATCTTACCAGAAATAAACAATCTTAGTTAAAACAACTGTAAATCACCAAGTACCTTATTTTCATCATCAGTTTTCAAGTCACTTATATTCTTTTGAGCTTTTTGTCCAATCCTCTATTAAAGGTAGGAAATAGATTAAAATACTCAGAAAAAAGTAGGCAAAGGAGCTTAGTAGTGTATGTTTTGAATGCCTTGATTTATTTGAATTGTGTTACAGTCACATACGAGCTGCCAAGGTGCCAGCGTCACCACAAACTCTTTGGGCATTTCTGTTACAGACCCTAACATAATTGACCAGTAAACAACACAAGATGACAGTTAATGTGGCACAGGACTAAGCGTTTGGATGAATCTTGTCTAAGATTCACAATTAACAGTCATATTATAGCTAGAATTCTCCGGCCACCCATCTCCAGTAACAGAGTTCCCAACGTGGTGGAGAATCTCGCATTGGGCAAAAAACAGGATTGGTGCCGTTACGATGCTCCGGTTCCACGCGCCGGTGGAAGGTGACAAACGGGTCATTTTAACCCATTTGCAAATGATTAATGGACTGAATGCTGGATTCACCACTCCTTTGTGATGCTCCAATCCTCTAGGCAGGGATTCACATGAGCATTGATTGGTGCAAATATTTGCCAGTGTAGCCCTGACACAGTGGACCTCACAGTGGGCCAAGTAGGTCCCCTTAAGTGCTTTTACTTTGTCTTTTTCTCAACAGAAAGTACTTCACTGTTTTTGATATGGTCAGGAGCTGTCAATCATAGCTAGATGTTTATAAACATTGTGGTTGGGTTCACAGCAGGGCATTTGAGATGCAATCAAGTTCGAAGGGAAAGGAAAATTTAAAAATCCAGACACCTAACTGTCTGGAAGTTATTATCCTATCAATTACAGCTACTGAAAGTTATTTTTCTTTGATAGTGAATAGAAGCCTCAGATTAAAGTGCCTGATGGGTTTTGAGTTTCTATGAAGTAACAATTGCTGCTTTCTACACCTCTGTCTGAGGCAGGAGCTATGTGCCAGATAAGTGAAAAGCACTGTTTACTGTTTCTACCTGCACTGCTCTCTAGCTTCCAGGCAGGAGTGACTGATGGGGAATGGGGGTCTCTGATATGGGGAGTCTCTGATGAGAGATCTCTCATATGGGGGGTCTCTAATATGGGCGGTCTCATATGGGGGATCTCTGGTGGGGTTCTCTGCTGGGGGTCTGATGGGGGTCTCTGGCATGGGTCTCAGTTGGGAGGCCTGATTGTGGGAGATCCCACAGGCCCTGGGAGTTTGTTTTTCAACTGCATCATTGGATCAGCTTACCGATTACTATGGGACCCCAACTCCCTTCCCCCCACCCCTCCCCAGGAGCATCATGTTCAGGTTTCCATCCCTTCAATCACTCGCCTTCCTTCCCTCGAACACTTGATCCCATTGTTATAGTGTTTCATATCATGTCCTCCCCCAAACTGTTTGATGGTGATATCCTGATGCCCTATGTAGATCTGACCCCTCCCCAACCTGAGGGCTATTTCTCTGTAACTTAACGAGACACCCCAAGAGGCCACCAAGTGTTCCCCCTTACATGATACTTATTCCTCATCTACAGGTTGCAGGTGCCTCCCCTAGATGTGACTGTGCTATATGTGGTCCAATATAAATGCATCAATCTGAATTATGGCACAGATCCATAGGACAAGCTATGCTTTGTGACCCGGACGGCTTGTTGTGCAAATGTTCAGGATGCCTCTGCTTTCTGGCCCCCAGTCATGTGTCTATGTGCCCTTTTCACTGGTTATCCCCACAAGTCACATGTCTGTGTGCTCTCATCCCCAGTATTCCCCCGCCCCATCCAAGCCTTTGCCTTCCAGCACCTTCCCTTGTCTCTCTCTTGTCTGTTCACCCTCCCCGTCAAGGCTTTGCCCTCCAGCCCTTCCCCCTTGAGTTTTTGTTGGTCTTGACTGCACAGCCTTGGTACAGAGCTGGAGCAGCTACAAGCGCAGGGCTATGAAATGGGTGAAAATACCTCAAGGTCATGAGTGAAGTGGTGCCCACATGCACATCACTTATATCTGGTCATGAATCTTATCAATCTAGATAGCCGCCAGCCGAGTCATTTGATCTGTGTGTGGGGACTTGAGTCTGGCAAGCTGCCTTAAAATATTCCTGATATTGAAATGTATTCAAATGCGGTTGCCAACCATACAGTCCAATATTAATTTTTATTTTTAAGCAGTTTTTGCCATGACATAACCATTCTACGTGCACAAATCATGACAAATAAATATGCAGTATGGGTCCATGCAATGTTTTACTTCCACTGCAGGAAACACAAGTGGAAGTGTTTCATTTCATTTTCATTTCATTTCATTTTCTATTTCATTTAATTTCATTTTTCATTTCATTTTCAGTAGTGGAGTGGCATATATGGGGAAAAAGATAGGGAAATGAGACTAATTGTGTAGCTTATTCAAAGAGCCCAAACAAGCACAATAGGCCAAATAGGTCCCTCTGTGCTCTATCATTGTATTGTTCCAGTGATATCTGTTACATATCATTCAGGAAGGCGAGTTGCTGCAGCAACATGCACTTTTATATGCATATTGCAGTCTGAAGTTATAGGTAGTGATGGCAGAGGCTCCAACTTTCTTTCCATCACATGGCTGATAATCAATCTCTTTGGACGCATTACAAATTAACCTTCCTGGCCCATCAAATCCTGGGGTGGGAACCAAATCTGGAGCTTCGGGTTTAGAAACAGGAACACTACCCATTATGCCACAAGCACTCCCTCATGATTTTGGAAGTAACTAAGTAGTAAAACCTTCATGGAGAGCACAATCTTTCCTTCATCTCACATTTTTGCACAGATACTGATGAAAAGTTAGTTTATTGAATCTGATTAGTGCTGAGTTGTACTGTTTGTAACCCAGATTAAAATAATTAACCCACCTTGAGGTGATGGCTTGCATTAAGTTATATAGACAAAAAGTGGCTGCTGTTAAACTCCTTGTTCTATTAAATTAGCAAGAGATCAAAATAGCAACACTTACTAAAAATTCTGAACAATTTGGGCGGGATTCTCCCACCCTCCGGCAGGTCGGAGAATCGCCGGGGGACGGCGTGAATCCCGCGCCGCCGCTCCGACACCGGCTACCGAACTCTCCGGCGCCGGTTTTCAGGCAGGGGCGGGGATCTCACCGCGCCGGTCGGGGGGGCGTTGGAAATGCCCACCCCCCCGGCAATTCACCGGGCCTCGATGGACTGAGCGGCCGTCCGTTTTCGGCCTGTCCCGCCGGCGTGAAATAGACATGGTCCATCACGTCGGGACCTGGCTTGTCGGCCGTCTACCAGGGGGACAAGGGGGGGGATCCGACCCCGGGGGGCCTCTACAGTGGCCTGGCCCGCGATCCGGGCCGACCGATCTGCAGGCGGGCCTGTGCCGTGGGGGCACTCTTTTCCTCCGCGCCGGCCTCTGTAGGGCACCGCTATGGCCGGTGCGGAGAAGAAACCCCCGTGCATGCACAAGAACACGCCGGTGGTTCTGCGCATGTGCCAGAACATGGCGGCGGTTCTGCGCATGCGCGGGATCACGGCGGCCCTTCGGCGCCGCTTGGTGTGCGCCAACCCATCCACCGCCGGCCTAGCCCCCAGAAGTGGTTTGCGCCGTTCTTGGCACCAGCGCCGGGCCATCCCGCCCCTTGTGTCACAAAAGAATACAAAGATTATTTATGTGCAAATATAATTTATGCTTTTTTTTGAGAAGACACATATTTCAGCTTTATATCAGTAAACTGTTATAATCCCAGCTGATGTTAAGCCAAGTCAGGTGCTAGAGTGAAATCTGGCTTGATAGATCCAACATTTGTTTTGAGAAATATGGAGATAAGCTACTGAACAAATTCACAGGAGTCTGTTGACAAACTTTAATACAAAGAATAAAATATTCATTAAAACAAGATTAATAAATTATATTACACCAGACAAAAAGAGTGGAAAGACCACAATACAAACAAATGAAGACAATTCAAATTCCCACTATTCCTTTACCCCAGGAATATATTTACAGACACATAGTCCAGTGAAGAATTATCACTAGATTTGCACAAAGTCTTCTCGTTTGGTATTGGCACAGTTGCAAAAGTTTTTCTTCTGGTGAATTCCTGAGCATTCACGTTATGCTTCTCACTCAATTTGTATCTCTCCCAGAGACACCCCAAAAAACCACACTCTAAACTCACTGTTTTTTCAACTGCAGAGTAATCAAATTAGTTCCCAAAACTCAGTCTTCTAGTGGCATCTCCACTGAACTGATCATTTTATTAAGTCCCACAACTGCTGATTATTCAGTTAACCCCGTCCCACTGGCCTTGCAGTTTTTCTTCTCAGTGGGCATCAAATCCCTGCCTTCTCTCTCTGACTTACACACTAAAATCCCCTCTCTCAACTCCTGTCTTTCCTGTGACTGTATCCCTAGATCACTTTGGCTGACCAACCGTATCATCAAGTTGCGAATGAGCAGCTAAGCCAGGCATGTGAATATGTGATCAGCCTCAGTGTTGCGTGGCATTTGAGGCCAAGAGGCTTGTCAGTTTGGTTTGTGCAGCACTTGGATCCAATGTACTACTGATGGGTCAATATGTATAATAGGGATACATACAGACAAGGAGGTTAGGTGTCACGTGACATGTCACTAAATCTGCACATTGTCATGCAGGAGAAGCAGACGCCCAACTCAAGGGAGAGAGCAAAGTCCAGAGGAATGCCTGGCCTGAGTTAGCTCAACCCTGCCCAGGGTGAAGAAGGAAGAGGCAGGAGAGGGGGATGGCCAAGCAATTGCAGACGGTGAGGCTGCAATAGCCAGAGGTAAGATTGAGAATGCATTCAACCTGGTGCTGGCATATGAGCACACACCAGTCAATGCAATGTGCTCTTAGACTGTGCTGACCCTTAATGTGGATTATTTTGCTCTCCATTACAGGTCCTCACAATTCTGAGTCCAGGCTGCAACCAAGGCAGGAGACTGACGATTCCACCTCTGGGGGTGATAAAACTATTGAGCTGGACGATGCAGCATCACCTGCCTCTCCCACAACCTCCATTAGTATAGTGACACCAACATGGGCCACAGAGGGTTCATGTTTAGAATCAGGAGTATAATTTAGTGAGCACTTTGCGCACATATCCCAGAAGCTGAGGTAGACTGTGACAACCGAGGCCTCTGATACTCGCAGGGCCCTAGGGACTAGACCCCCGCTGATCCCCACTCTGATTAAAGTACTTTGGTCATAGTCACAAGAAGCCTTCTGGGATTGCAGAAAAGGGTAGGGGAATATATTGACCCCGTTGCCTCCAGTAGGCAATATCAAGGAGCATGTCTCTGCACCGGTTGAGGAGACTCCCAGTAGGCTGAGCCCTCAAGGCCTTAGAACTTCAGACACCCACTATAGTCACCATAAGCAACGGGATAGTGCACAAAGCAGACTGCTTCCACCTCAGCTGCTGCTGTTGGAGGCAACTCTGGTTCCTGTGGAGATCACCTCCTGTGAGTTATATCCCAGACATGTTCATGTTTTCGCTTTCCAGGAATATGCAGGAAAAGGGGCTAAAACTCAACTGCAACCCTGGTCTCTGTGCGCTAGTCTGGTGTTCTTGTTCCACTCTTCTAGTGTGTATTGTGAGGACCACAGCTGAAGAGCAGACACTAGGCACCCAAGACACGAGGTCTCTTGCTCTCTGATTGCTAGAAGCAAGTTAGCAAAGTCACAGTCAGAAGGGAAACAGGAGAATGTTTCTCAGCTAACCTGCAGAGCCAAGAATCTCTAAACCAACTGCTCAACTGCCGAAGTGAGCGCTACTGGAATCACCCAGCGTTCCACTATCTACTCCTAACGGACAAGCCAAAGACTGAGCCATATACCTCTTTTAATTTATATTTTTGGCCTCCTAATTTTTAATCTCTACCTATGTATGTTGCATTTTATTATTTCCTTCCCGCATTGTTGTAACTAATTAACTTACTCTTTCTTTAACTCAAAAAAGCCTTGTTAAATTGGCACCTTTTAAAACATCAATACATTTGGACTGGGAAAAGGTACCACAAGGAAGGGATCCTTTTTAAATTAAGCTTGTTACGACCAACCAAGGGGGTTGAATAAGGATGGGGAGCCAGTTCATCCCTCCGCACCCAGGAGTGTAACAATTTGGGGGTATCCCGTCCAGAATCATAATAAATTGGGGGATCTCTCTCGGGGAGAGCCGTAACAAAATAAAATGGGAACTCTAAAATTATGTGTTGCCAACCTTGTTCAGAACCAGTGGAGGCAGATCGCGAATCATGGCTCCTGCACTCAAAAAACAGAACACACAAATTTCTTACCATTGACATCAGAAAATAATAATAGAACAAGCAGAATGCTGACTAATCATTAAGAGAAGGTCAATTTGCAGAAGCTTCAATTTTCCTTTGTTGTGCTCCAGATCTTTCTTTTCATCTCCTGCATCACCAGAGTACACGCTGCCCTTTCAGATACAAGACTACCAATCATTCACTCTTGCAGCTGCACATTCTCCAGAATATCCTCCAGTTAAATAACATTGCTGTGTTTGGTCCAGTTCTTCTTTCTGTTCTTGTGGTAAAGCAACATTATTCCCCATTGGAATAAGGGCAGGGGAGGATTGGTTAATGCGTGAAGAAATGTTACCTTTACGTTAATGCTTTTATCAACAAATACCTAATAATGTATTGTCACTTGTTTTGTAACAGAATAGAATGAAAATTTATTGTCCACACAAGAGTGGAAATTTGTCTTTGGCTTCACCCCCAACATAACATATATCATACAGGCATCAGTTCAAAACAGTATGGGCGCGACTCTCGGCACTCATGACGGGGGAGAGAATAGCGGGCGGCGCAAATTTTTACGGCGACGCTGGTCCAACGCCCTCCCGCTATTCTCCCCCCCCCCCCCCCCCCACGCCCGCCCCCCAACACGAATCGCTGCTCGCTGTTTTTTTACGGCGAGCAGCGATTCTCCCCTGGCCGATGGGCCGATTTCCAAGGCGTTTACGGCCGTTTTCACGAATTTGAATACACCTGCTATACAAGTTCGTGAAAACAGCGCCAAAGTGCCGTTCTGCACAACCATGCTGCGGCCGTGCTAAGGGTGGCATGGGTACTTACCCCGCGCACTCGTTATTACTCCGCCGCCCCGCTGGATCAGTCCGCGGGGCGGCTGAGGGGCATGCGCGGGTCTAACGCATATGCGTGGATGACGTCATCCGCGCATGCACGGATTGGAGTCGTCCAATCCACGCATGCGCGGCTGACGTCATCAATGCGTCAGCCGTCGCTAACTTTGGCGCGCGGGCTTAACGAAATTCGTTAAGCCCGCGATGCCGTAGTTCACGGGGCCGCGATACTAGCCCCGACCGGGGAGCAGAATCGGGTCCCGGGCGGGGGCTCGGAGGCTGCCGTGAAACACGGCCGTTTTCGTGGCAGCCTTCATGACCCGCCGCCTTTGCGGAGAATCGCACCCATATGTTTCATGTATGCCTACATATTTGTGCATATATAGCATATATATAACTAATGCTTCTAAAACCACGCAGTTTAAGGCTGCTGTAAAGTTTTATGTTTATGGATACTAGATTGCTGAACATGAACATATTTGCAATTATTAAAATTAAAGTTAATGCAATTAAATATTTAATATAAATTTAGGTAGGGTGCTCTTTCCAAGGGCCAGTGCAGACTCAATGGACCGAATGGCCTCCTTTTGCACTGTAGGAATTCTATGATTCTAGTATTTCAGACAAAATATTAAATAAGCAAATTTTGCAATTAATGTTCTTCAATTTTTCTAATTTTACATTGCATCTAATCTTACCGGTGATGTGCCACTAATTGCATGCTAATAATTGAAACAAATCATCATATTTTGTACATTTTGCAGTTTTTGTTAAACAGTCTAGGAGAATAGTTACAGATCCTTACTTATTAAATTAACACTTTTGGATTTAAGTTGAAAGAAACCCATTAATGGCATTTTTCAGTAATGCTGGGCACCCATTCATTCTTAACAATTTAATGAAAGGTTGGACTAGGTTAGAGATCAACTGTAATCTTGAAATCAAGTCACCTCTGGAACTATCTGTACTGGAATTTAACTGCATGTGTTTAAGCTACAGGTTTTGGTCAGAAATCATATTAGTTCAGTTCATGTTTTTCATCATTAATGTATCTGGAAGCTTCACTGTAGCAGTTACCTGAAAGGCTTGAAATGGCAGGCAAAAGTGTTCATCAGCCTCACCAAAATGGAATTAATGGTTCAGTCAGCACCTTTCAAACCCTTATAACGAACTATGCATCTCGACAGCAATAGTCATTCTGTAACCTACAAAGCAATTTGTATTCCCTGGTCACGTGTGTTCTAATGTTGTACTCATCAACTGAAAAGGATGGACACAAATTAAACAGATATGTTCAGCATTTTAACAACTCAAAAGTAGAGTCTGGAGAAAGTATGGAATTTAATTCAAGATTGAACTCAAGGTGTTTTTTAAAATATTCTTTCACAGGATGTGAGCGTCGTTGGCTAGGTCAGAATTTATTGTCCATCTCCAATTGCCCTTCAGAAGGTGTTGGTGAGCCGCCTTTTTGAATCGATGCCACCCATGTCATGATGTTAACCCACAGTGCTGTTGGGGAGATGCCTAATGCTAATGACATCAAGGGATATGGGGATAGCGTAGGAAATTGGCATTGGGGTAGATGATCAACTATGATCTAATTGGATGATGGAGCAGATTTGATGGGCCAAATCTGTGGAGAGAGGTGATTTGAGGAGGATTTGAAATTGATCTGCCTGGGGAAGCCTAGTTAATGCTATAATTCTAACTTCACTCTACTCTATACTGAAACAGCCTGGCTCGAGGCAAGGTAAGTTCTAGGACAGAAGTCATCAATACTATTACTGGAATATTGTCAAAGCCCATAGTCTTTGCAGTATCACTGTTTCTCGATATCATGCAGAGTGAATTCAATTGTCTGAAGACTGACAGCTCTGCTGCTGGGGGAACTCCGAAGGAGGCCAAGATGCATCGTTTACTCAGTACTTCTGGCTGAAGATTGTTGCGATTTCTTCAGCCTTATCTTTTCCACTGATGTGCTGGGCTCCTCCATCATTGAGGATGGGGATATTTGTGGAGCCTCCTCCTCCATTAAGTTATTCGATTGCCCGCCACCATTCAGGCCTGGATCGAGCAGGGCTGCAGAGTTTAGGTCTCATTGATTAGTTCTGGAATTGCTTAGCTCTGTCTATTACTATTTGGCACGTAGGAAGTTCTGTGTTGTAGCTTCGCCAGTTTGACACCTCATTTTTAGGTGCACCTTATGTTTACTCTGGCATGCCCTCCTGTACTCTTCATTGATCAAAGGTTGATCCACTCGTTTGGTGGTAATGGGAGACTGGAGGATATGCCAGGCCATGAGGTTACAGATTGTGGTTGAGTACAATATGTAGGGAAGGCAGTTGTATAGTGATACTGGACTAGTATTCAGAGACAGGGGTAATGCTCTGGGGATCCAAATTCAAATCACATCTTCGCAGGTGGTGAAATTTGAATTGAATAAGAATCTGTCAAAAGTCTAATGATGACCATTAAACCATTGTCGATTGTCATAAAAACCCATCTGGTTCATTAATATCCTTTAGGGAAGGAAACTGTTGTCCTTATCGGTCTGGCCTACATGTGACTCCAGATCCACAGCAATGTGGTTGATTCTTAAATGCCCCCTCAAGAGCAATTAGGGATGGTCAATCAATGCTGGCCCAGCCAGTGATGCCTTCATCTGAAGAAAGAATGAAAAATAAAATTCTTCTGGTGCTGATGGCCCACAGCACCTCATGGATGCCCAGTCTTGACCTGTTTGGTCTTTCCCATTTAGCATGGTAGTAGTGCCACACAATATGATGGAGGGTATCCTCTGTGTGAAGAAGGGACCATCTCCACAAGGACTGTGCGGTGGTCACTCCTACCGATATTGTCATGGCCAGACGCATCTGCAGCAGGCAGGTTGGTGAGGATGAGGTCGAGAACAGTTTTCTCTCTTCTTGTTGCCCTCACCAACTCCTGCAGTTCCTGTCTAACAGCTATGTCCAACATGACCGGGCCAGTCTGTCTGTGGTGATACTGCCAAGCCACTGTTGGTGATGGACATTGAAGTTCCCCACCAAGAGTACATTCTGAGCCCCTGACACCTTCAGTGCTTGCTCCAAGTGGTGTTTAACATGGAGGAGTATTGATTCGTCAGATGACAGGGGGAAGGTACATGGTAATCAACAGAAGATTTCCTTGCCCATGTTTGATTTCATGGATCACCTTCACTTCTACGTATTGCAGCCATGTTTATGTATGTCCTCCTTAATAACAATGATACATTGTTCTGTATAACAAACAGAGATTGAATGATTTGTCTCTCCTTGGACTTTAATTTTGCTGGATGTTGTCCAATGACTTTCAATGTAGTCCCAAATGGATCTTGTAGCTGGATAGCTGATGGCTCTGGTGTAATATACTGAAACCATTTTACTTTGTCAGAAAAGATGGCACCTGACCCTGTGTCTAATTTGAACTGTATGGGGTGCCCATTCACTTCAAGATAAATGCGCCAGTATCTATTTTCTGTTTCTTGTGCTTCGTCAAGGAAACCTATTTCCTTTTTCTGTGGTTTTTTCCACTTATTTTATGCCGTTTGGTCTTAATAGTTTTTATGTTCTATTTTATTGGTGTTTTAGATTGGCAGACAACTTTAAAATGTTTGAATTTCCCACAGTTGTGGCAGTCTGCTCCCCCTGCTGGAAATCTTCCTGCATGACCAGCTTTTTCCCCACCAAACCGAGAGCACGTCAAGATGGCAGTGGCGTACTTTTTCCCGTTTTTGCGGGCCTGTATTTTGGTGCACTTTCCCTCCCCTGGCCTACATATTGAACAGCCTCACTCATTCATTTTAAGGGGAGGCTACGTTTCCGCAAATAAACACTCTCTTTTGCTTTCAAAGCTCAGTTTGTCTCGTGATTTGTACTGCCTCAATTAAAGTTAGTTCTCTTGTTTTCTAGTGATCTGCTAGAGCTTCATCTAGGACCCCAACTACTATGCTATCAATTCATCTCTCGACATTCTGTTGCACAATTTTTTTTCCAGTCTATATAGATTGTTGATGAACAAATTCAGGCTTTCACCTGGGCTCTGTTTTCACTCATTAAATGTTGCCCGTTTTCTAAATTTTTTTTGCACATGCTGAAAAATGGATCGAATACCTTAAGGAGCTCTTCATATGAGCTTGAAGTTTGCTCATACATGTCCTGCTATTACATGGTCGACAGTAGTTCCAACTGTGCAGGCTGGTTTAGCACAGTGGGCTAAATAGCTGGTTTGTAATGCAGAACAAGGCCAGCAGCGCGGGTTCAATTCCAGTACCAGCCTCCCCGAACAGGTGCCGGAATGTGGCGACTAGGGGCTTTTCACAGTAACTTCATTGAAGCCTACTTGTGATGATAAGCTATTATTATTACTCAGCCTTTTGTTTATTTTTATGCAAATCAGAAGTGGTTGTATTCCTGGAAAACCTCTTTCTCCAATTGTCTCATTGTTATGCTTTTTGCGAGCCTTCAATGTTTCTGAAAGGTTCTGGGAATGGCAGTGTATACTCCACGCTTGAATTGTTGTTGATTTATGGATATTGTCTGTTGATTCTGGTCTGTGCTCACCACTGTCCACTACCACCATGTTTTGTTGTATGTTCGGGGCCGAGATGGGGTACTTCGGGGTTTGTATATTTGCCTGAAGTAAGTGAATCAAGATAGTGTAACTTATTTACAGCTCAATGTACATCTCAGGAATTCTGCACAAGGTTGGACTTCTCCTCCCTCAGAACTCTCTGACTTAATCATGTGACATTACATCATGATTACATCAGCATCAGCTTTGGATGTTAACTCCTTACGATACCGACTCCCTAAGGGAAAATGACAACTGCATGCAGGTTTCTTCAGAATTCAGGAGTGCAACGTCAAGAATTGGCCCGACTTGCGACACCTGAGTCTCCATGGAAAATCTAACCATCAGTTTTGCTGTTGTATTGCAATCTTGTACACTGAAAATAGTTATATTGCAATCTTATACACTGAAAATAGTTATATTGCAATCTTATACACTGAAAATAGTTATATTGCAATCTTATACACTGAAAATAGTTGTGTAAAACTTTTATAAAGCAAGCCAAACTTCTCCTTGGGTACTGGATTGATTGTACATAGCTCAGTGCTTTATATACTCCACAGTGCTAAATCTTGGGATGGTGTTTATTGTATTCTCATTAATGTTAAATAGATTATTATTTCATGCATCACTGTGGCTGACTTCACCTTTGATGACTGGCAGAAGTTAATGACTTCACTTGCTCACATTTTAAACTTTGCAGGAATTTGTTATGCAGGAATAACCATTCCTATCATTTCGGCTGGGACATATAAGAAGGATCCAAGGTGATTGGGTTTATACATTAGATGTGAATGGCAAATCTTCAAACTAGTTTTTGTTCATTTTACTGGGCCTTTTATTCATTTGTGGGATGTGGGCGTCACTGGTTAGGCCAGCATTTTTTGCGCATCCTGGGTTGCCCTTCAGAAGATGGTGGTGAGCTGCCTTCTTGAACTGCTGCAGTCCGTGTGGTGTAGGTACATCCACAGTGCTGTTCAGCAGGGTTTTCCAGCACTTTGACCCAGCGACAGAGAAGGAACGGTGATGTATTTCGAAGTTGGCATGGTGAGTGACTTGGGATGGAACTTCCAGGTGGTGATGTTTCCATGTAAATGGGACAGGAGAAAAACATTGGGTGGGATTCTTCGCACAGCGACGTCAGAATTGTGACACGCGATAGGCGGGGAATTGTATGTGAGGTGAAAATCCTGGCCAGCACCAGGAGCCCGACAGTATGCCATGCTCCAGGGCCTCAACAACGGCATCAATGCATTCTACTCTGCACATTCAATAATCACCATTGATGCCATTAACGGGCGTCACCCGGTATTTTCCGAGGCACCCGCAATGCTCCGCCTCCACCAGGAGGAATTACCGACGGCAAGCTTCACTTGTGGAAATTGGGGAAAAGGCGTTATGGCTGCTGAGGGAGAGAGAAGATATAGGAGATGCGACCGTGGGCTGCCAGTCCTACCGCTGGCAGGGCTGGCTGCGGGGTGGGGGAGGATGACCGCCATAACCAGGGTGGAGTAATGGGGGAACCGGGGGGAGAGGGGGGGGGGGGTGACCAGGGGATTGGCTGTGAGGTCAGGGGGACCCCCGCCCCGTGAATGGAGTGCAGGCAAGGGCCACCATTGCCACTTCCTGCAGGGCAGCCACCTTGCTGCACACCTCACTGACGGTCCACTGAGGCCTATGGTTGCGCAGAGTGACACTGGCCGTATGGGTGACCCCATCACCACACCCCCACAATCCAACCCACACCCTCCATCCCATCACGTTCCATCCCCCCACGACCGGGTGCCACCTGCCAGCGGGGCAGCTTTCGGTCCACCCAAGGATATGCCCACAGTAGCCCCTACAGGAGGGCGCCGGACAACGTTCCGCCGGCTTGAGTAGGGTGGGAATGGTGAGCGGTTGGTGAAGGGGGTGTGCGGGTGGTCAGAGGGCATGTGGGATGGCTGTGGTCTCACTCATGCCGTGGCAAACAGCAATGCAGCTCACTTGGTTGCCCGATACCAATCTTCACCTCGCCAACTGCCTTCTCTCTTGGCCCACTGACCAGGTTTTATACCCACCACTCTGCTGCAGTGAGAGGCCACAGGTCTGAAGGTCCACCTTCTGCTTTTCCCCCCGCTTTCTGCGGTTATGACCCACCTTCTCTGTGATGTTGGGGCGGAGGGGATGGAGGTGGGGGGGCGGGGGAGGGGAGACGGAAAGTGCAGTGTTACACAGTCAGAAGTGAGCAGCACAGGGTGTGGGTAACTGGTGGCCTTTGTTGCCGGGGCATTCGGCCATGGCGGCCGATATGGGAGCTGGCATGTGGTGCAGGGTGGGGAGCGTGCAAACTGGCAGCTGGGTGGGGTTTAGTCACTCTCCGCGTGGGGGAAGTGAGGTGATGAAGGCTGCACTTGTGTTAATGTATTCTTCTATACAATTAACTGGGCAGAAATTTGCCCTAGACTTCTCGGATGCAAAATTAAATTTTATTGGTAACTATTGATTATAAAGAGAGTTCTCTTCTTCTGGTTAGAAAATCAAAATGTTCTCAATTCAGCCCCTTGCAGAAAGCTTTACTTGAGATGATTATACTTAGTAATTTACAAACGACTTGGAATTCAAAATACATTCATGGTTTCTTTGCTCGAAGCAAACAGCTGCGCAGATTAGATGTTGAATGGAAATATGAAAATACAAAATAAAGATAGTAGATAACTAGGAAAACAGTATAAGATGATTCTAGAATAGAAATAATAGCCTAAAACTATTACCTTTAAGGAATTTGTTATCAGTCTCAGTCAATCTATTCCTGCCCCTGTAACATGCTGATTGGTTTGGCTGAGTCTTCAATACATTTGATTTGATGATTGGGTTGTCAATTTTCAATATGCAACATTAACTTAGAATTATCAGCCATGTTGCATCTGTGAATTCTTTAGTGTGCATTGGTATGCAAAATCTGTTCTTGTCATGGACTGCTATGCACTTTACGCTATAATTCGTTCTTTCGGACAATGGAAGGCTCATATGAACTCTAATGTCAACCTGACCTTCAGTAGAAATGTTGCATTGGCTTAGCTTGTTTGCAAACTGTTTCAAATGCTGTGCCTTCGTTTTGACTTATTTCTGCAAGCTATGTGCTTTGTAAACTGATATTAAATTTGTACAGTTTGCAGTGTCATGATGGAATCCATTTAAAAATGACTTTTGAACTGAGTTTTGTTTTTAAATCTATAATCAAAGGACCATTAATTAACCTTTTTACCTGTCAGAACCAGTTGGTTTCCATCAGTGGGATTACAGGTGTGTGGGACGGGCGTTGTACCTTGGGCATGGTGCTGCCCATTTACCCTGGCATCCCTGCGGTGGTCATGCAGCTTCTTCTTGCATTGCTGTCTGTTCCTGGCAGTGGGGCTCACAGCACTCATGGCCTCTGGCACCTGCATCCAGCTCCGGTGTACGGTGGAGGGTGGTGGCCTTTTTCCACTCCAGGGAAGAGGATGGCCCGCCTCTCCTCCACGGTGTCTAGCAGGGTCTCCAGCTCTGGGTATGCAAACCGGGCTGCCGATCTCCTTGCTGCACTCTTCTTGGCTGGAAAGTGTGTGTGTGGGGAGTGGCGTGCTGACATGCGGCTGAAGCCTGTCAGCCTCCCAAGTGTCAATCCTGACCCTGGCGAATCGGACACGGTTTTTCATTGCAATTACTCGAGTTCCACGTGGAGCAGGTCCTAGCCCATTGACAGATCCTGAATTGCTCCAGGGCCGGTGCAAATTTCATTGTCGTGGAAGTCCACTGATCCAAACCCGGCGTCAGCACTTAGTTTCTGAAATGCAGAATCCCGCCCATCATCTGACTGATGTGTTATCTGTGTTGGTCTAACATCGACTGCAACTGGATGCAGTAAAACGGGAAACAGGCTTCCGACACAGGAGATGGTCCAACACTGTTTTATTGAACCTGTTGATTGCTGTACATAATCTGCTGTGCGTTGACACTCTATTAACCTAACTGATAACCTCCTACTGGCTTGACCAGACTAGCTCTCTATCACATGGTGATGATGTTCATTGGCCTGTTCACTGTGACTATCTCCCTAGCTGTGTCCTGGGAAAGAGAGAGAGCCTTAATGCCCTGTGGGCTTTATAGTGGTGGTATCCTGTCTGGTGATTGGTTGTTCTGTGTCGTGTGTGTTCATTGGTTATCCTGTGTGTCAATCACTGCCTGTCTGCATCGCATGATATACATGAGTGGATATTATGACACTGATAATCTCCAATAAGATTACTTTATTCTTCACAGATTCAGAGTTCATCACTCTAATTCTTTTGCTTTGCAGAATTTCAGCTATAAGGACTTGAAAATGAAAATTTCTTATTGTCACAAGTAGTCTACAAATGAGGTTACTGTGAAAAGCCCCTATTCGCCACATTCTGGCACCTGTTCGGGGTGGCTGGTACAGGAATTGAACCCGCGCTGTTGGCTTGCCTTGGTCTGCTTTAAAAGCCAGCTATTTAGCCCTGTGCTAAACCAGCCCATGACTCTGCTTATGTATCCAAAAGACGTTTTGCACTCAGCCCACAATTTAAATTTCATACCAAACTGAAATTTGAATGCTTAATATTTGAATATTTTGGTAAGCGTTCAATTGATGAATGAAATTTGTTGGCATAGAGTTGTGCTCACAAACCAAACAGCAAGCCATTGTCTCTAAGTCTTGGCCTGTATTGAATTAATATTAATAAATATTTATTTCCACGCCTTTGTTTATCAATCACTGCTGGATAAACAAAGGCAATGCTGTTATGTGTTTTGTGGATATTGGCACTGAGCCCTTCTACAATGGAATCTCTCTGTTTATACAATTCACAATGCATACCTCAGCACTGTGATGCTGCTGACAATGCTGGCCTCCAGGTGGTGCAATAGAGTCGTACTAAGCAGAATGATAGATGCACAGCTAATACCTGTTTAGTTGGCAGGTGAATTATTTTTTTATTTTTTTTTCATAATTTTTATTGAAAATGTTTTACAAAATATATAACAACAAACAGTAATAAACCACAATAAAACAACATAATAAGCATAAAACCTTCAAGACCGTAACAACGCATATATCGAGCCCCCCCCCCCCCCCCCCCCCGCCCCCCGCCAAACCCGGTAAACAACAAAAGAACTTGAAAATAAATTAAATTAAATAAACATAGTCAACACACCCCCCCCCTTTTCCCCCCCCCCCCCCCCCCCCCCCGGGTTGCTGCTGCTGCTGACCTAGTTCCCTATCGTTGAGCCAGAAAATTGAGGAAAGGCTGCCACCGCCTAAAGAACCCTTGTACCGATCCTCTCAGGGCGAATTTGACCTTCTCCAGCTTAATAAAACCTGCCATGTCATTGATCCAGGTCACCACGCTTGGGGGTCTCGCGTCCTTCCACTGTAGCAAGATCCTCCGCCGGGCTACTAGGGACGCAAAGGCCAAAACACTGGCCTCTCTCGCCTCCTGCACTCCCGGCTCCACCGCAACCCCAAAAATCGCGAGTCCCCAGCCTGTCTTGACCCTGGATCCTACCAACCTTGACACCGTCCTCGCCACCCCCTTCCAGAACTCCTCCAGTGCCGGGCATGCCCAGAACATATGGGCATGGTTCGCTGGACTCCCCGAACACCTGACACACCTGTCTTCGCCCCCAAAGAACCTACTCATCCTAGTCCCGGACATATGGGCCCCGGTGCAGCACCTTGAATTGGATGAAGCTAAGCTGCGCACATGAGGAGGAAGAAATAACCCTCTCCAGGGCATCCACCCATGTCCCAACCTCGATCTGCTCCCCCAGCTCCCACTCCCACTTAGCCTTTAACTCCTCTACTGACGCCTCCTCCACCTCCTGCATTACCTTGTAGCTATCAGGGGCGAAATTCTCCGACCCCACGCAGGGTCGGAGAATCGGCCGGCAGCGGCGTTAATCCTGCTCCCGCCGGGTTTTTTATTCTCTGACCGGCCAAAAACCGGCGTTGTGCAAATCCCGCCGGCAGCCTCTGAGAACAGCTGGCGCCGGCGGGATTTCATTATATTTTTACTTTCACCAAATCTCCGGCCCGGATGGGCCGAAGTCCCGCCGACGTGGCCACGGGTCACGTCGGCGAAAAACGCAGTAGCTTTAAAACGGCGTTTGTGTGGGGGGCGTTTGGGGGGGTGGGGGGGAGAGAGAGAGTGTCCCGGCGTTTGGGGGGGGGGGGTTTGCGGCGTTGAAGGGGGGGGTTGCGGCGTTGAGGGGGGGTTGCGGCGTTGAGGGGGGGTTGCGGCGTTGAGGGGGGGGTTGCGGCATTGAGGGGGGGGTTGCGGCGTTGAGGGGGGGTTGCGGCGTTATGAGGGGGGGTTGTGGCATTGAGGGGGGGTTGCGGCGTTGAGGGGGGGTTGCGGCGTTGAGGGGGGGTTGCGGCGTTGGGGGGGTTGCGGCGATGAGAGGGGGGGTTGCGGCGTTGGGGGGGTTGCGGCGTTGAGGGGGGGTTGCGGTGTTGAGGGGGGGTTGCGGCGTTGAGGGGGGGTTGCGGCGATGAGGGGGGGTTGTGGCGTTGAGGGGGGGTTGCGGCGTTGGGGGGGGGGTTGCGGCGTTGAGGGGGGGGTTGCGGCATTGAGGGGGGGGTTGCGGCGTTGGGGGGGTTGCGGCGTTGAGGGGGGGTTGCGGCGTTGAGGGGGGGTTGCGGCGTTGAGGGGGTTGCGGCAATGAGGGGGGGTTGCAGCGATGAGGGGGGTTTGCGGCGTTGAGAGAGGGGGGGTACCGGCGTTGAGAGAGATGGGGGGGCGGTGTTGGAGGGGGGTAGGGGTGGTGGGGAGGGGGGTAGGGGTGGTGGGGAGGGGGGTAGGGGTGGTGGTGAGGGGGGTAGGGGTGGTGGGGGTGGGTAGGGGTGGGGGGTAGGGGTGGGGTGGGGGTAGGGATAGGGGGTTGGGGGCAGCGGCGCCCCCCCCTCTGCCCCCACCCCACCACCCCTACCCCCCTCCAACGCCCCTACCCCCCTCACCATCCCTACCCCCCTCACCACCACCACTGCCCCCCTCACCACCACCCCTACCCCCCTCACCACCACCCCTACCCCCCTCACCACCACCCCTACCCCCTCCAACGCCGCCCCCCCTATCTCTCAACGCCGGTACACACACCCCCTCCCCCTCCCTCTGAAGGCCGGTACCCACACCCCCCTCCCCCTCCCTCTGAAGGCCGGTACCCACACCCCCTCCCCCTCCCTCTGAAGGCCGGTACCCACACCACCCCCTCCCCCTCCCTCTGAGGCAGGTAACCACAACCCCCCTCCCTCTGAAGGCCGTTACCCACACCCCCCTCCCTCTGAAGGCCGGTACCCACACCCCCCTCCCCCGCCCTCTGAAGGCCAGTACCACACACCCCCCCTCTCTCCTCCTCTCCCCCCCCTCTCTCCTCTTCTCCCCCCTCTCTCCTCCTCTCCCCCCCTCTCCTTCTCTCCCCCCCCTCTCTCCTCCTCCCCCCCCCTCTCCTCCTCTCCCCCCTCTCCTCCTCTCCCCACGCCGGTACCCGTCCTCTCTCTCTCAACGCGCCACTTCTGCAGCGCGTTAAAATGACGCATATCGCGTCGGTCCGATGCTGGCCCCTCCGGGAACAGAGATTAGCGGCCTAAAGAAGGCCCCGACGCCGGAGTCATCTGCACTGCTTTGACTCGCCGGAAATCGGCGTCACAACGGTCCGCGGAGAATTTCGCCCCTGATACCTTCCCATCCCCGACCCAGACCCCCGAAAGCACCCTGTCCCTCACTCCCCTCGCGGGAAGCAAAGGGAATCCCTCCACCTGCCGCCTAGCAAACGCCTTTACCTGCAGGTACCTGAACATGTTCCCCGAGGGGAGCTCAAATTTCTCCTCCAACTCTCCCAGGCTCGCAAACCTCCCGTCAATGAACAGGTCCCTTAGCTTTCTGATGCCCGCTCTGAGCCACCCCTGGAACCCCCTATCAATGTTCCCTGGGACGAACCGATGGTTCCCCCTTAGCGGAGCCTCCATCGAGCCCCCCACTTCCCCCCTATGGCGCCTCCACTGCCCCCAAATCTTGAGGGTAGCCGCCACCACTGGACTCGTGGTATACCTCGTAGAAGGGAGCGGCAACGGCGCCGTTACCAGGGCCCCCAGGCTTGTGCCTCCACAGGACGCTATCTCCAACCTTTTCCATGCTGCCCCCTCCCCCTCCATCACCCACTTGCGCACCATCGACACATTGGCCGCCCAATAATACCCCGAGAGGTTGGGTAACGCCAGCCCCCCACTATCTCTGCCCCGCTCCAAGAAGACCCTCTTCACCCTCGGGGTCCCATGTGCCTAAACAAAGCTCATGATGCTGTTAGTCACCCTCCAAAAGAAGGCCCTAGGGATAAGGATGGGCAGGCACTGAAAAAGGAACAAGAACCTCGGGAGCACCGTCATTTTGATGGACTGCACTCTACCCGCCAGCGATAGCGGCACCATGTCCCACCTTTTAAATTCTTCCTCCATCTGCTCCACAAGCCTGGTAAAATTAAGCTTGTGGAGAGTCCCCCAACTCCTGGCCACCTGCACCCCCAGGTACCTAAAACTCTTCACTGCCCTCTTAAACGGGAGCCTACCAATTCCCTCCTCCTGATCACCCAGGTGCACTACAAACACCTGGCTCTTACCCAGATTCAGCTTATAGCCCGAGAAGCCCCCAAACTCAGCTCCATCACCCCCGGCATTCCCCCCACTGGGTCCGCCATATACAGCAGCAGGTCGTCCGCAGGCAGGTGAATAATTAACTATCAGGAATAATATCTAATAAATTTACTTTGATTTCCATGGCGACTTGAATTTAATGTATAAAATATTCTCCAAATGTCAAGTAACATTTACAGTTTCTATTCAGCCCACACTGGGATGTCTTTTGATCGATATAATTGCTGAATGCCAGCTGAACTCTCAAATGCCAAAAGATAGTTAGGGATATCGGGAGATGGAATATGCAGGTGGAAGGATTTTAACCTGGGGGTGCGAACCCTTAGTCTGAAAGACAAGCATCAGCCCCCTGACCTCAGCAGGGTGTAGGCTGGGAGATATTAAGTCCCAGGTCTCACCGGTTGCCCTGCCAAAACAGCGGGATGCAGACGGAAGATCTGCGCATGATTCTGGACATCAGGTCGTCAATGACCAGGATCAAAAGTCTGGTCATCAGCACTCAGAAAAATCAAGAGACTTTTGGAAGGTTCACATGATTGCGATCGAGGGAGCCCAGGACAGGGAGGGTCCAACAGGAACATTTCTGCTTCTCCTGGCCCCACAGTGAAAGTTACTGACAAAGGTTTTAAAGTATATTTGTTTGGGCCTCTTTTGACTCTTCTCAATGGTCCAAATGCCTTTCCTGCCAAGGCACCCAGTTAAAATTGCAACTCTGGCTCAGTTATATCATCAGGACGTCAGATTGCTGGTTTCTCTCCTATCATTTATATTTTATGCTTTGCCTGGTCCCCTTGATTCAAACTTGTTAATTGAAGGCTAAATAAAGGATGTTAATACTTGAGTAGGGAGCAGATTGTGTACCCAAAACAAGTCTTTAAGACTGGGAAGAATAGGGGGCTGGATTCACCGCAGGCCCGCACTTAAATTGCGTTTGGCGTGGGGGTGGAGACTCCAAGTTCATGCCGAAATCGTGCCCACTGCCGGTCCGGCATTTCTCCAGGACCTGGGAATTGGCGTGTTCACAGAGTACTCCGCTGGGGGTCAATTGCCAGAGGCCCAGCCAGCGATCCTCCACTCCCAACCGACTGAGTTCCTGACGGCGTGGTTCTAACCACCTATCGCCATTCTGGAAGCTCGGGTGGCGGCTGCAGACTCAGTCCGCGTCTGCCCTGGTAGGGGGCGGGGGAGCTGGCACCGGGGGGGGGGCCTTTTGGGGGGCCGGGGGACAGATCGGGTCGGTCAGATCTCCGGGCGCCCAGTCAATCGGGGGGGCCTACATTTTGCAGCTGCCTCCACGGTGCGAGTCCACCATGGCACTTGGCACGGCCGCCTCCGTGCGCGCGGACTCGAAACGGGAAGTGTGGGGGCCCGTATCCACTGCTAAAGCTGCGTGAATCACTCTGGGTCCCTGCTAACCACCTGCAGGTGAGCAAATTGGCTTATCTTTTTTTTTAGGACTCTCCGGGGTGAAACACCAGCATTTTTACGCTGGCATGGGGATATAGTCCCATTTTAGGAGAATCCAGCCCAGGATGTTTTATAGTGGATCTCAAACAGTGGCTTCCAAGAGAAGTATGGTCAACATGACGCAGATTTGGAACTTGCACCCAGGATTCAAAAAAACTATCAGTTTCATTGTTGGGTTGTGTCTTGTCCTGGTGCATTATGAATTTTCAGAGAATACTTTGAGATTTTTAACAAAACAATATTGTTAAAACAATATGACCTTTGTCAATATCAGTTCTAGACAGTCCTGAGACTCAGGAAAATACTAAATTACATACTCACAGCCATCCAGGAAATTCACACATCCCTTTGTTTAAGAATGGAACATCCACAAAAGGACTATAGCATTCCAGCCGACTCACCTTTCCAGTTCACCATGGACAAAAGACACATCGAAACTAACTGTGTGATAGATGAATGTGAATGGATCTCCATCAGCCTCCCATTGTATTATGATGGTCTCTGTTCCACATCGTTACTCTTTGCTTACTCCCAGAATGATCTGGTGGTTGTCATTCAATGAAATTATCAGTCTTCAATTTAAAGCAAATAACATTTACTGAATAACGAATATGGATATTAATGAGTTTTTTCCATTTGCTGGGCATTTCTTCTTTAAGTGGGCAGTTCCACATCTATAACATGTCATGAAGTTGAAGTTGAAGTCACGACACATCTTCGCGCATGCGCAGATCGGCTTTCATCCGACTTATTTATTCACGCAGGGTTCGAGTGCGCGCGTGCAAGATGGCTGCCATCCAAAATTCTTCATCGATTGCAACACCATTTTTACACACTCAACCTCGTGGTGGATTTTCACGCCTTTTTCACGGGTATAATATTCATGATATTGATTCGTACTTTGCTGATGTGCTAGCTATTTTTCAATTGCCATTTCTAATGTTAAGTCCTGTTCTCTGAATAGCCTTTCTCTTAGGTGCTCATCGTTTATCCCAAATGCAATCTGGTTAACGAATCATGTAGTGCTGCGAAGTTGCAGGATTGAGCTAGAAGTTTTACGTCTGTCACAAAGCTTGTAAATGATTCCCCTGTTTTTGCAATCTCTTGTAGAAAATAAAACGTTCAAATGTCTCATTTGTTTGGTCGTCGAATTTAATTAAAATCACATCAAATTTAGCTTTGCCCTGACCAGCAGAATACTGGAAGGAGTTATATATTTTGATTGCATGCTGTCCTGCCATCAATAAGAGCAATGCAATTTTTCTAGCATCAGTCGCAGCAGTTAAATCTGTAGCTTCCCAATATATTTGAAAATATTCTTTAAACAGTTTCCAATTAGAATTCAAATTACCAGTAATCTTAAGGTGATGTGTAGCTTGTGAGTGGTCCATCGAAGCGGTTGTCTTCGATGCGGTGATGCTTCTCCAGTCAAATAGCTGCTACAGATTTCTTCTGTTTCCGATCGAACTAAATCACTCTGTCTAGTTTTTTCGAACCCCACTCCTGGTACCATATTATATTACATGATCGTAATATGAATTTACTCTTTGCTTACTCCCAGACTGGTCTAATGGTTGTAGTTCAATTAAACTATCAGTCTTCAATTTAAAGCAAACAACATTTAATGAATAATGAACATAAATACTAATGAGTTTGTTCCCTCTTCAGAACTATAATTGATGATAAAGTAAATCAGAGGAAGTATTAACTGTGTTTAACTACACGTGCAAACTAAGCTATATCTCTCTAACACTCTGCTGTCCAGTCACTCCTGGTTCGAAGAGGCAGGAAGGTTCTCTGAGTTCAGTTTATATACATGGATCTAGTGCTGCCATCTAGTGGTTGTCTAACACTATGATACAGTTGTTAACCCTTTACATAGCAGCAGATATACAGATCGCTCAGAAGTGAGGAAATTTACCTGTTGATTTTCCATTAGTACCGATGCTGGTGATGTGAGGAGAGTGGTAACCGTTTTTATTGCCAATAAAATTGCATAGAAATCTACCATTTGTGAAAATTATTCATAACCAGTAGTAACATTTCTCATCCCACATGATAAAGAGATATTTAACTCATCATTAAGTCCAAAGATGTGCAGGTTAGCTGAACTGGCCATGCTAACTTGCCCCATAGTGTCCAAAAATATGTAGGTTAGGTGGGGTTACAAGGTTACGGGGATAGGGCGGGGGAGTGGACCTAGGTAGGGTGCTGTTTCGGTGCAGACTCGATGGGCCAAATGGCCTCCTTCCGCACTGTAGAGATTGTATAGATTACGGGTGGGACATTACAATACATCTGTGGAACCTGACATGTCTGGGATACACTGATCTTCAAAGGGAGGTTCGGGAGGACAGTTACCCCACTTGCCTCCAATTAACAGCATATTAAACTCCATGAAGAGTTTGTTCATGGTCCGGGAGTGTGAGAATGCAATTTTCAAATGTGAATTCAGTGAACAGGAACAGTCTGCAGCACATTAGTGCAAGGCTGTTAGATTCCATGTGAGAAGTAAAAGTTTTTTTGTAGTGAAGACATCAGGACTCGGGGGACCTTGAGTCATTGGATCTTGAGCATTGCATCTCATTCGGATACATAGACATGTTTGTTATGCTTTAATGCTGCTAGCTCTCCAAGATTCCACCTGTTCTCTTTGGAAAGGCAGCACCAGACCCCATCATGGCTGCCATCTCCACTCATGTTCTGCAGGCAGCTCCCACCTCTTAGTGATACTCTGCATCACTAATTGGACCTTGAACTCGCCTCCAGCCCAATTAAGGCATTTATATTTCAAAATAGCATTACAGCATAGGATCGAGACCCAGGAATTATTATGGTACCAGGTTCCCAACACCACTTTGAAAATCCGGCCCAAAGACGCAGAACATTGTCCATTCTTTGTCTTTATTTGGGGAAATAAACGTTGTAAAAGGAATTGAATTTGACCTGACAAGTTGCATGAAATTACTAATCAAATTATTTTGAAAACTTTATGAATTTTGTCTGGAACTGTCATTTTGATCTTTCGGTCAGCTGAAATTTTTCAAATAGTAACGTAAGACAAAATGAGTTGGACATCCAGCCTAAAAGCAAATTATTGCGGATGCTGGAATCTAAAACCAAAGAGAAAATGCTGGAAATCCTCAGCAGGTCTGGCAGCATCTGTAGGGAGAGAAAAGAGCGAATGTTTTGAGTCCAGATGACCCTTTGTCAAAGCTATAATACAGAGAAAGTGGGGAATATTTATCCTGTGGAGGGGGGAGGGACATACGGAGAAGAGCAGTACATCCTGCCTATTGACTATCTCTTGGAAGGGCCAACTTTATTTTGGAAACCTGGAACAAAATTCAAAGTAATACGGGGGTCTTGGATTACTTTAACTTATCAGTATTGTTAGAGGAAGGAATTTATAAAGTAAATACTGACAGACGTCACTGTACCTATGTTCCTCATCCTCTTATAAAAAACAGTATTGGGTGCTATACTATAAGGAAAGTACTGCGGCTTTAGAAAAAGTGCACCATAGATTCACTAAGGTGCTGTCTGGTTCTGAGGAAATACAGAGTTTACTAGTGTGAAAGAATTGGATAAAGAAGATAGAAATGGACAGTTTCCAGTAGTTGAGACCATTGGTTGTAAGACTAAATGTAAAATATTTAGAACAGAGGGAAGGGAAAATAATTACCTGAGTGTTTTGAGGCTTTGGAATTCACTTCCTAGCTTAGTACATGAGGCTGAGACCATGGGCGGGATTCTCCCCTACCCGGCGGGGAGGGGGGTCCCGGCGTGGCGGAGTAGCGCCAACCACTCCAGCGTCGGGCCTCCCCAAAGATGCGGAATTCTCTGCACCTTTAGGGGCCAAGCCCTCACATTGAGGGGCTAGGCCCGTGCCGGAGCGGTTGGCACCACACCGACTGGCGCCCAAACTGGCTCCAGCGGCCTTTGACGCCCGCCGCCCGGCGTCGGGGCTGGCCGAAAGGCCTTCGCCGGTTCGCGCATGCGCCGGTGCGTCAGCTACCGCTGACGTCACCACCGGCGCATGCGCGCTGGGGGATTCTCTTCTGCCTCCACCATGGTGGAGGCCGTGGCGGCGGCGGAAGAAAAAGAGTGCCCCCAGAGCACTGGCCCGCCCGCCGATCGGTGGGCCACGATTGCGGGCCTAGCCACCATGGGGGCACCCCCCGGGGTCCGATCGCCCCACGCCCCCCCAGGACCCTGGGAGCCCGCTCGCACCGCTGATCCCGCCGCCACCAGAGGTGATTTAAACCACGGCAGCGGGAGAGGCCTCCCAGTGGCGGGACTTCGACCCACCGCGGGCCGGAGAATCGCCGCAGGGGGCTCGCCGATCGGCGGGTGGCGTTTCCTACGGGGGGTCGGAGGATTTTGCCCCATATATGTCACATTCAAAACGGAATTAGATAGGTAGAGATGAGAACAGGCCAGGATAATATAATTAAAATTATTTGTTTGGATGGAAGGTAAAACCCACAAATTGGTTGGACCAAATGAATTGTTTGGTGGTGTAACTTCTTTTTTCTGTAAAATATTTTTATTCTCCATTTTCACATTTTCTCCAGAATTTACACCCCACCCACAAGCAGTAAATGGTAACAAATACAAAGTCAATTTCCTTATCAACAACAACGATCCCATCCTCCCACCACCCCAAGCAATGATCCACCTGACAATATAAACATCAAATAGAACAAACCCTCCCATGATGGGACAAACAAAGGAGAAATAAAAGAGAAAGGAATTAGGAATTGCCTATGGTCACCATTAACCTATAGAGTCCCTCCCATCCGCACACCCCCCCAATACCCTGCCATAAAATCCCCGCCTAACATTCAATGCCATCCAATTCCCGTTGGTGGTGTACCTTCTACACATGTAATTGTACATAGTGATGGCAAAGAAAGAAAGGGGGAGTGGATCGCATTGATAGGGGAGATGGATGGGAATGAAGAGCAGAGAAAAGGGGAAATGGATGGCAATAAAGGGGAGATAGAATGGAAAAAAATAGTAATTGCAACAAGATGGAGAGAAAGGAAGCCGGATGATCAGAGATATACTATTGCAGGACAAAGGTGGAGAAGCTGGGAACAGCACATTGGGTTGGGGGAGGAAATGGTGTTAATATTTGAAGTACAGAACTTGAATATTGCTGAAAGAAAACACATATTTGAAACTATTTGTCTTACACTCATCAGGAAAGTTCATAAGAATATTAAATTGTAAAAGGAACAAGAATTTATACTGCATGAGAAGAGAGTACTAATTGGTTGGCAAGTGAACTCTGATTGGTAGAAATGTTGCTGTGGAACATGTACTTGTTAAGTGATAGCTGACAGTTAACTACAAAACTTTGTTGAAATTCAATAAGCAGGTTGACTGATTGGTCAAGGCGTTGCCCTCGGGAATGAACCAGGGAATGGCTGTTGCCTATTTTGTTTAGTTGAAAAATGCTCAATGAAGTACATGTTCTAGAAGCTGCATATATTAATATACATTGCGTCATGTCCAAATTGACTCTTACCAATTTTTGCAGATGCACCATAGAAAGCATTCTATCTGCTGCATCACAGCTTGGTATGGCAACTGCTAAGCCCAAGACCATAAGAAACTAGAGAGTCGCGAACACAGCCCAATCCATCACACAAACCCGCCTCCCATCGATTGACTCTGTCTATATCTCCCATTGCCATGGGAATAATCGCAGACAGCATAATCAAAGTGTTGCTCGTTCTGGGTGAGTGTGCTTAACACTCAATTTGGCTCTGTTTCGTTACTTAGCTCTGGAGTCGCCAGGTATCGTTAAGATACCGCCACAAGTTTCAAGGTCAAGTTCAAAGCAATAAACCATACACCAATTAGTAAGTTCAAACAACTGAGTTTATTATAATACAATTATAATACTACGCATGCACACGCTAAGATGATTAAACTATTCCTACCACTAAATAAACCAATACTTATCTCAAAGGGAACTGCCGGATCAGGGGACAAGGCCTCTTGCTCTGCTCTGATCTGCAGACTTCAGGTTGGTACGGGTTAAAAAGGGGTCAGGGGTGTCTATCTCTGGTAGTGATCGTTGTGAGACACTTACTTGCTGGTGGCTGCTGTCCCAAACCTCTCCACTCTCTCGTTCAAGGTTTTCTTTGGCAAAAGCTGGTCGACATGCTGGTCCAGAGAGGAGGGCTGGTTAAGAAGAGCGAACTAAGTGTGGGACCTGTCTTTTATAGGTCCTAGGGCTTCGCGCCCTTTTGGGCGGACCCTTTTCCTGCTGGGAATCGATTGGGTCTCTTCCCAATCAATTTGTTTGAATCCCCCCAATAATGAGGCTATCTCTCGGCTACTGGGCGGGCCTTCAGGTGCTTTGTTTTCGAACCCCGCTGGTGCCGGGGTGTCTGGTTTCCCATACACTGTTGCAATCACTTCTCTATTTGTGCCCATTGTCCCTGGGATCGTTCCATTACTATGTTAACTATCCCGGAGATTGCCTCATTAGTATGTGGAATGTTCGTTTCGGTGCTGTCTGCTTTCTTAGCAGACAGAATACACATTGGCTTGGTGCAGCCTGCTTGTGCGGCAAACATCATCCCTTTTAACCTGCAAGCTTTGCGTTCCTCCATTTTGTATTGAGGGAATGGCCAACTTCGGTGGCTACAAAGACCCCTCGCATCCGAGGTATTCTCTCTTCCATCAACAAAAGTCTGAGAACACGCACTAACACAGATTCAGAAACAACTTTTTTGCCCTCTGCTACCAGACTTATAAATGACCTTCTTGTGGACTGAACTGAGCTCTCCACACATCTTCTCTACTGAGTAGCACTACACTCATACATGTCACCCAATATCTCTGTCTATGTATTTACATTGTGTATCTAACGTATGTCCTATGTTTTGTATGTATGGTACGATCTGACTAGACTGTACGCAGAACAATACTTTTTCTGTACCGTGGTACACGTGACAATAAATCGAAATCTAATCTAAAATGTCCTTTGAAGACTGGAAAAACATGTAGATTTCCCAATCATGCCTCCCACATTTAGGTCCAAATCATTAATATATAACATAATAATATAATAATAATAACTTTTATTGGCACAAGTAGGCTTACATTAACAATGCAATGAAGTTAGTGTGAAAAGCCCCGAGTCGCCACATTACGGCATCTGTATCGGGTACATGGAGGGAGAATTCAAAATGTCCAAATTACCTAACATCGCATCTTTTGGAAATTGTGGGAGGAAACCAGAGCACCCGAAGGAAACCCACACAGACACATGGAGAATGTGCAGACTCCGCACAGACAATGACTCAAGCCTGGAATCGATCCTGGGACCCAAGCGCTGTGAAGCAACAGTGCTAACCAGTGTGCTATTGTGCTAAGTTGCAGGGGACCCAACATTGGGCCCTATAGAATGCCACTGAAAACTGCTTTGCATTCACAAAATCATGTGTTGATTATTACCTTTGTTTCCTGTTACTGAGCCAATTTTGGATCCAACTCGCCACATTCCCCTGTATCCGACGGACTTTTACCTTTCTGACCAGACTGTCATTTGGCAAATTGTTGAATGTCTTCCTAAAATCCATGCAGACCACATCTACTGCAGCATCCCCATTAATCCTCCTTGTAACTTTCTCAAAAAAAAATTAAGTTCGCAAATCATGACATTCCCTTAACAAAACCATACTGAGTTTTCCTGATTAACTCCTGTCTTTCCAAGTGACAATTTATCCTGGTTCTCAGATTTGGTTCTAATAATTTGCCCATCACTGAAGTCAGACTGACTGCTCTGTAACTATTTGGTCTATCCTTCACACTCTTTTTAAATAATAGTAAAATGTCCGTAGAGCTTCAATCCTTTGATACCTTGCCTGTATCTAATGAGGATTGGAAAATGATCCTCAGAACATCCATTATTTCTTCTCTGGCTGACTGCAACATCCTGGGATAGAATCCATCGGCCATGATGATTTGTCCATCCTCATGGACGTCAGTACCCTACAGTACTTCATCCCTCATTATGTTTATTGTCTCTCATATTTCACACTCCTCGTCATTAACTAGAATGTCTGCATCATCTCTCACCTTTGTCAGAGGCAGAGACAAAATACTCCTTACGAACCCTGCCAAAATCTTCAGCATCAATGCGTAAGTTACAATCCCTGATGGACTCAAACCTTTCCTTAGTTAATCTGATTTTGCCTTGATTTTACTTGCCAATATCTTTTCATATCCTCTTGTGATGAATGTCGGAAAAGTGTTATATGTATTGTATTATATATCTCTTGTTGTAATATTATTTAAATTTCTGATTTAACATAGAGGCAGACAATGTGTCTTCTTGGCTTGGAATTAAAGTATCAAAAAGTGAGGTAATCATTCATTCCAACCATGTACTTGTTTACCTTTATGGGGTTATTGGAATATTGTGTATTTTGGAAGGTTCCCTGGGATGGAGATAATTGAAGCATTCTGTTTACCCTTAGTAAATATGGTCATGAGAAATATAATGGAATACAGACGATATAACGTTTGGGAGGAGCCAGGTCTGCATCAAATAGTTTAGCTGTCAGGTTTTCTAGCCTTACAAAGACAGAATAATTTCCAGGCTGTGCCTGAAAGGGTTTCTCTCTCATTCTTTGAAAGAAAATATCTGCACAATAGTACAGCAAGTATCCCTGTGTTTTCGAACTTTATTTACAAGTGGCTTTTGATCTGTAAAGGGCTTTGCTTAATTGGAGATAGAGAAAGTATAAGTTAGTAATTAAAGTGTTTCCTTCTATGCTAAGAATTGTTTAACTGTTAATTATAAAGCTATTTTCTGTGATGTTAATGTGTTTAAGAATAAAGTTATTTTAATATAAAAGATCTGTATTTGAGATCTTTTATATCAAACATTAAAGACCAAGTTGAGGGCCTATAGTTAGGATTATCCAGAAATTCCACTTGTACTATTTGCAATTAGTGCCGCACCTAATGAATCAACCAAATTTAGTCCATTGAATTGGTTTTTGGTCATGAGGTAAGAGGACCACTTAGATTACTTACAAAGAAATTGGTGAGTCAGCGTTTGGAGACGACATTATTGGACTATGTGTCAAACTTTAGGGAGAGATTAACTAAGGATGTTGAGTTGGTGAAAAAGTATTTAAAATTGTCACAGAATGTGATGAAAAAAGAGGCGGATAAGAAATATGAAATTTGTGGTTTTGCTTGTGAGGAGTAAATATTAGTATTATTACGAGTGGTACGTGAACCATTAAATGCAAGATGTGGTGGGCCTTATCAAATCGAAAGGAAATTGAGTGATGTGAATTATTTTGATAAGAATGCCAGATAGAAGGAAAACTCACAGAGTGTCATGTTAATATGCTCAAAAGGTATTTTGATTGGGAAGGAAAGCAGAAGGAGGATGTGGGTTATTCATTATAACTCACAGCAAATTCCAGATGGGTCTGAATTTGACATTCCACAAATGAAATTAGGCGATCAGGAAGTAATAAGAAATTGGGTTAAATTACTGAGTTACCTTCCAGAGGAAAATCAGAGTGACTGAAAGAGTTATTGCAGTCACATAAAGCTATATGTGGGAACAAACTTGGAAGTACAAAATGAAATTCTATTCCAATTAATCAGCATCAGTATAGACTTTATCCACTAACGTTGGCCCAGGTCGAAAAAGGATTGAAGGCATGCTTAAGAAGGATATGATTGAAGTGAGTTGCAGTGATTGGAGCTCACCTATTGTGATGGTACCAAAACCAAATGGAATGAAATGATTATGTGTGAACTATAGAAAGGTCAATGCAGTTATAAAGTCAGATTTGTATCCTGTTTCTTTAGTATAAATTTAGAGTGCCCAAATATTTTTTTCGAATTAAGGGGCAATATTAGTGTGGCCTACCTGCACATCTTTGGGTTGTGGGAGTGAGACCCACACAGACATTTTGTTTTATTATTTTTTAATAAATAATAAAATTATTTTTTCCAATTAAGCGGCAATTTAGGATGGCCAATCCACCTACCATGCACATCTTTGTGTTGTGGGAGTGAAACCCAAACAAATGCGAGGAGAATGTGCAAACTCAATATGGACAGTGACCCAGAGCAGGGATCGAACCTGGGACCTCGGCGCCGTGAGACTGCAGCGCTAACCACAGCACCACCAAGACCCATGCAGACATAGGGAGAATGTGCAAACTCCACACGGACTGTGACCCAGGACTGGGGTCAAATCCAGGTCATCGGTGCCATGCGACAGCAGTGCTAACCACTGTGCCACCATGCCGCCCCCTCAGACTCGCATCCTATTCCTTGTTTGGAAGACTGAATTTAAAAGGTGGGAGAAGCAAATTTTATTAACAAACTTTGCCTACTTAAAGGATACTGGCAGAAGGGACTTCCGGTGACAGCGGGTGGGAGGCAGCCGCACATTGGAGGGCTCCCGTTCGGGAATGGCATTTTGGGGGTTTAACGCCCAATCCTAGGGGCAACGAAGGCGGCAAAAGCAGGGAGAAGACACAGTGAAGGGAAATGTCAAAAATAAGTTAAAAAACGGTACATCAGCAAGGTGCAGTGCGGCATAGTATACCCAGCTAAGTTGAGGGTGGCCTACAAATCCAAGGACTTTTATTTTGGGATGGCGAAAGCAGCGGAGGTGTTTGCGAAGGCAGAAGGACTGTGGCTGAATTGAGAAATGGTCGTGTACCGATGTAGCCTCATGTAACTGTATTTTTTCACTGCGTGCTGGTGTATGTGCTAAATGAGCCAACGTTGTATATATTTGGACAAGGGAAGAGATGGGACTTTCATTTGCAATGATGGTTCTTTGGGGCTTGGGTGTGTATGTGGGGTTTGTGTGCTGAAGGGGATTTCTTGCTTTTACTGGGACCAGGCAAGGGGGAAGGAGACCCGGGAGGGGGCCTCCACGCTGGCCAGTTTAAGCCGGCCAGTGAACGGGAGTGAGGTGGGGGGGAGGGGCTGCGGCCATCTGAGCATGACAGAACAGGTACTGATGAGTCCACCCAGGGTGGAAAGTTGGGGGGAAGGATCAGAGGTTGGGGGGAGGAGTTTTATAAGAGGAAGTGGAGGGGAGGAGTCGGGGAGGGGGTGTTTACAGTTCATGGGTGTCATTTACTGTACTCTTTTGGGGATTGGATGGAATTGAATGTTGGGATGGGGGGGGGGGGTGCGAGCTCTATAGGTCAATGGTGACCAGAGGCGATTCCTGATTCCTTTTTCTTTTTTTTCTTTGTTTCCTTTGCTTTTCCCACCGTGGAAAGGTTTGTTTTATTTGATGCTTATATTATCCGGTGGGCCGTTGTTTGGGGTGGTGGGAGGATGGGATCGTTGTTGTTGATAAGGGAATTGACTTTGTATTTGTTACCTTTTACTGCTTGTTGGTGGGGTGTAAATTCTGAAGAAAATGTGAAAATGGAGAATAAAAATATTTTTAAAAAGAATACTGGCAGAAGGGTCAAAGGAAGTTTTGACTTTTGTAATGCCAAATAGTCGGAATCAATTTAAAGTTATGCTGCATGGAATGAAGAATGCACCGGCAACATTCCAAAGACTAACCAGCAAGAATTATGCAGTACATAGAAGATCTGGTAGTGTTCAGTCAAACGTGGAAGGAGCATTTGAAGCATTTAAAGGAATTGTTCAATCAACTACAGGAGGCTGGCTTGGTGGTAAACTTGGCAAAAAGTGAATTTGCAAAATCCCAAGTCACATTCTTTGGCCATACTGTTGGACATGGTAAGGTGGCCCCACGGAATGTGAAAACAAAAGCTATTGGGGAGTTCCCAATATCATGAATGAGAAGAAAAGTTCTGAGATTTCTGGGCATGAGTGATTTCTACAGGACGTTCATGCAAGATTTTAGCAGTGTGGTTCCTCCACTGACTGAACTTCAGAATTTTATTGGATGTTAGGAGGTGCTGAAATCTTTAACATCGGAGTAAGACGTTTAGACTGAAAGAAGCGTAACAGATAACAACACAATTAAAGTTAAATGATTTTACTTAGAGGCCACTAGAATCAAGGGTCGAGCAGGCACTCTGAGGAACATGAGGGACGTAGCGATCTTTATACACAAAAGAAACCCATCTGCCCCCCCCCCCCCCCCCACACAGGTGATACATTGGTAATTGCTGAGCCTCTCAGTTGGCTTACACAGAGACAAAAGTACAATTCTGATACAAAGTAGGGGTGATTAGATGACGTCAATGTCTACTGCAGTAATTCTACAGAGATGAATATACATTAGCAATACAAAGGCCATGCTAATCGACTAACATCATTGGCTCCGATGGTACTGTTATTGAACAATGGTGTGTGTGTGTCACCATACAAACTAAATTGACCTTGTCAAGAAACTGATTAAATGCCAGACAATGTAATCAATTTACAGGGGGCCATCTGTCTGCCTGAATTAATGAGGTAGCTAAAGCAATTTACAATGAGACACTTTAAGACTTTATGTCAAGTATCCCATGATGCTTCAAACAGCCATGTTAGGTTTCCACAGGGGCATTTGACAATCTGAAAACTTTTAACTACCACAACACCAAATTATGCCTAGCAATTTAAGTTGGAACTTGATGCGAGTGATGTGGCCGTTGGTGCTGTACTGAAGATGACAAAAGGATAGAAAGACCTATTGGTTATTTTTCCAGAAACCTAAATATTCATCAAAAGATGTATTTGAGCATTAAGAAGGAGACATTAAGTTTTGTATTGCCATTGCAACATTTTGACATTTATGTTGCTAATAATTTATCACAGACAATTGTATATACAGATCATAATACATTAAAGTTCCTGGAGAAGTTTAAAGATCAAAATGCAACACTGTTTCGGTGGAGTTTATTGCTACAACCATTTAACTTGAAAATTATATATGTAGCAGGAAGAAAAAGCATTATTGCAGAGTGATGGAACATTCAATGCTGAAAAAGAGAGACTGAAATGAACTGTACTGATATGTAAATTTGTATGCAGAAATATAATAAGGTATGTATCTTATGGAGTACTGGTAGTGAGTAGTGTTTAAAGTTGAAAAGACTTTGGAAAAATGAAGCCATTTTGCTGGTTCATTTTTTAAGGGCGAAGATGTGGTGAAAGTAGGAAAATTGTTATATATGTTGTATTATACATCTGTTAATGTAATATTTTTTTAAATCCTGGTTTAACATACACGCAGGCGATGTGCCTGCTAGGGCTGTAATTAAAGTATCGTAAAAATGAGATAATCATTCATTCCAACCATGTACTTGTTTACCTCTATGGGGTTAATGGAATATTGTGTATTTTTGGAAGGATCCCTGGGATGGAGGTAATTGAGGGGTTGTGTTTAGCATTAGTAAGATGGTCATGAGCCAGTTAGTGGGATAGAGATGACGTAATTAATGAGAGGAGCCAGGCTGCAGCAAGCAGTTTAGCTGTAGCACTTTTTAGTCTAAGACTGAAGGATTTCCAGGTTGTGCTTGAAAGGGTCTCCCTCTTGCCTTTACTGAAAGGAAATATCTACACAATAGCACAGCAAGTATTCCTGGCTTTGCTAACTTTATTTACAAATGGCTTTTGACCTATATTGGGCTTTGCTTAATTGGAGATAGAGAAAGTATAAGTTAATCGTTAAAGTGTTTCCATTTAGGTTAAGAATTGTTTAACTGTTAATTGTAAAGCTACTTTATGTGATGTTATGCGTTTAATCCTGTGTTAATAATAAAGATTGTTATAATATAAAAGATCCCTATTTGTCAGAGGAATCACTGGTGGGGATGAAGTATCCTTTCCTCACAGTTTTACAAATTGAAAATCATCGGTGTTTCTCGTCCAATTTCTTTATATAAATTGGGGTTTGGTCCGGTACTGTAACATACTCTTTGCTTTCCAGTTTTCGTTTTTACTTTGCCCCTGTATTTTCTATAAATCTTCAGGCTTTCTAATGTCTTAAGTTTTTTTTGTTACGTCCAAACTTTCTTTTTCTGATCCGCTTACCCTGCATGCTTCTAGATAACGCACAGGGCTCTAGATTTGGCAGCACCACCCTTTTTCCTTGTGGAGACATGCCTACACTGTGCCTGTAGAATCTTGTTTGTGAATACCTCCCATGTAATGCTTTGTCACTGATTTCCCTTCAATTAGCTGTAACAAGTTCACTTTCTCCAGATTACACCTCAGCTTCCTAAAATTTGTCTTTCTACAATTTCGAACTTTTACTCCTGTTGTCCCTTTAATTTTTTCCACAGTTGTGCCAAATCTAACCGTGTTATGGTTACAATCTCCAAGATGAAATGAAATGAAAATTGCTTGTTGTCACAAGTAGGCTTCAAGTGAAGTTACTGTGAAAAGCCCCTAGTCGCCACATTCCGGCGCCTGTCCGGGGAGGCTGTAACGGGAATTGAACTGTGCTGCTGGCCTGCCTTGGTCTGCTTTAAAAGCCAGCTCTTTAGCCCTGTGCTAAACCAGCCCTTTTGCTTCTCCATCCACTTGCCCAGCTTCATTTCCTGAGACTAAATCTAGAATTGCACTCCCTCTCATTGGGCTTATTGTGTGCTGAGTAAAAAATCTATCTTGAATGCAGTTCAAGAATTTCTCCCTGTGTCTGCGTAGATTTCCTTCGAGTGCTCCGGTTTCCTCCCGCAAGTCCCGAAAGATGTGCTTGTTGGTGAATTGGACATTCTGAATTCTCCCTCAGTGTTCTCGAACAGGTGCTGGAATATGGCGACACGTGGATTTTCACAGTAACTTCATTGCAGTGTTAATGTAAGCCGACTTGTGACACTAATAAAGATTATTATTATTATTGTGTGCCCTCTGTGCACTGTTTGTATCCAAATTGATATTCAGGCAGTTGAAGTTCCCAACTATTACTAACCTAAAAATAGGCCTACAGATCAAAAGGCTAACTACCTGCCAGTGGAATTCTCAAAACCAGCTAGGAGGGCTACAAGGGTTAACAAATCTTGTGAAGTTGCAACAAAAGAACCAATTTCAGTCCAGCCACATGCTAGTGAGCTTAAATCAGCCCCCTTATGTCCGTCAAAAAGAACCTTCGGAGAAAAGCGTATTAGTGCAGAAACCTCTGATCCATCTCCTAAAAAAAAAATCAAAAATGGAAAAGGTGACTGGAAAGGTAATGACTGAAGGCAGAAAAACAACTAAAGCAGCCTTGAGCACAAAAAAGGCACTTCCTGTCACACCACAACCAGCCAAGCTAACTGGGCATTCGACCAGATTGTGAAAATACCAAACACCACATCCAGTCGTATTCTTATAATCCTAATATGTAGATTGTAGAAATTGCATTTTATGTGCCTTTTTGATTTTCCTACCTTTTAGTTTGCTTTTGGCACGGGTGAGCTCATATGTTGCAAAATTTTAGTAGATTGCTTGATAGTCGATGGAAAAATAAATATTAATGTTGTATTGGAATTTTGGCGGAAGGACTAATGTTTTGTTATTTTTTTTAAGTTTAAGATTTCAAGTTTATAAGTTGTATGGATAAATATAAAGCAATTATCAATTCATGCGCATAGTGTTAATCGGGAAGATGTAAACTCTCAGCTACAAAACCATTTTTTTTTTGGTTTTAAGTATCTGCATCAAATATTGGAATTGTTCAATGATATAAAAAAACATTTTTATACTCTCTATATTCTTGTTGCAAGAGATATAATTTTAGCAATAAATTTTGTATATTGTGAAAAAAGAAATATGCTTACATATTTTTTCTTCTGCCTCCTCAGTATTTGAGGGTCTGTAGCAGACTCCTAGTAATGTCACTACCCCTTCTTTTAGTTTGGAGCTCAATCTGACCTTATGTGATGATTAATTTAGCATGTCATCCCTCCTCACAAATGTAATTATCTAACCAAAAATGCTACAGCCTATCTGTTTAGCACAACGCTAAATTGCTGGCTTTGAAAGCAGACCAAGCAGGCCAGCAGCACGGTTCGATCCCTGTAACAGCCTCCCCGAACAGGTGCCGGAATGTGGCGACTAGGGGCTTTTCACAGTAACTTCATTTGAAGCCTACTCGTGACAATAAGCGATTTTCATTTCATTTTATGCCCCTCTTTATCCTGTCTGCTCACCTTATATCCAGGGATGTTGAGCTACCAATTTTACCCCTCTTTAAGCCAAGTTTCTGTTCAGCAATTATATCATGCTGCCATCGATCTATCTGTGCCCTTAGCTCGTTGACTTTGTTTGCTGTACTCTTTGCAATACCTTTTATCACTGCCAAAGTTCTGTGCTATACACTTTTGAAACTTTGCTTTGTAAGGGTCCTTCTTGCTGATTTGCTTATTTCCCCTTTCTTTATTTTTACCATTATCATCTTTTATCTACGGATGCTTAATGGACATGTATCTTTAAGTCAAGCAGCAGAGAAAGAGGAATTCAGAAAGTTGCAACATAGTATATGGTGCTGCTAGCTTTGGACAGTAAGACACAGAGTTCTTGGCGTTCACGGGATGGGGTGGGACTTGGTTCGATTAATTGGCTAGTGAGCAATAAATTGGCCAAAAGGCCGTACTCTGCCCGGTAACAGGTGGTGATTGGGTCCTACTCGAGTGCAATCATTTTCAGGGACCCAAGGAGCTCAGTTTGAATCCTGGACACTCAAGGCAAAGGATAATTTCTCTCTCTCCAGACAGTTGCTGTATTTTTGAACTTACAGAGAACCTGAATGAATTAATCTACTGTAAAACCATTACAGGCTGCAACAGAGACCTGAATCTGAAAGCTTACTTTGGAGGAAGGGCTGCTTAAAGACAACCATCTGAAACAACAACTCTTTTTCCGTTTACTTATTATTTTCACCTTCTGTGTTTGCGTGTCCTATGTCTGTGTGTAGAACGTGGGGGCAAATTAAAATGAAGGAATAGGAATTAGATAATAGTTAACCAGGTGTATTTGCAGCATATTTAATTATAGTTCTTGTTTAAAAATAAACAAGTAATTGTGTTTAAATCTACAAACCTGGTGACTGTAATTGTCAGGCAGCCAAGGACCGATGACCTCAGCTATGTTTCTAAGAATTCTTGGTTAATTTAATTGTATTGCGACTTCGGGTCAAGTGGGGCTGGAATTGACCGTACACTAGTCCAGGGGGTTGTAACAGCTTGTTCTGTCTTGCAGTCACTTGCTAATTTTATGTCTCATGCTCTCTACTCTGAACTACCGGTTTCTGCCCTCAGTTTCCCATCCCCCTGTCAATCTAGTTTAAACCATCCCCAACAACACTAGCTAATCTCCCTGTCAGATCATTTGTCCCATCTGGCTCAGGTGTAGGCTATCCTGCTTGTACAAATCCTATGTAAGTGCTGCCGATGTGCCTATTACCCTGAAGTGGTCTGTTTAAGAGATCAGCAGAGTGCAATGCTACCAGTGCTGCCTGTGTGCCCATTACTCTGAAGTGTCCCCTTTAAGAGATGCGTAGTATGCAATGCTATCAGTATTGACTGTGTCAATTATCCTGTGGTGGCCCCTTTAAGACGCCAGCAGTAGGCAATCCAACAGTGCGGCCATTACTCTTAAGTGGACCCTTTAAGACAGGCATTGTCAAACTCAGGGGCGCGATCCGCGGGTGTTGGGAGGGTCGCGGAGCCATCGGTCGCGGCGCTACCGATCGCGCAAACCTGCGCCCAACAGCTGCAGCAGCCGGCTGTTAATAATGCCGGCCGCAAGCGGCCTTCAAAATGACCGTGAACATGTAAAAAAAATGCGACCGCACTGCGCATGCTTGCCAGATCATAGGCGCACATGCGCAAAACTATGCGCATGTGCGCTGATGATTGGTCACACTTGCGCAGTGCGGCCTCTTTTTTTTAAACAGTCGCAGCTTTTTGTTTTACAAGTTCAGGGGGGGTTTTATTCATTTATTTTATTCATTTTATTCTTATTTTTTTCATTTATTTTATTCATTTTATTTTTACTACAAGTTTGGGGTGTTTTATTTGATAAAATTTTGCAGGAAAAAAATGCAGAACTTTGGACAGAAAGAGACTCCATGCTTTCCAACATCGGAAGGCTTCACCTTCATCCAACAGATTCCATTGGAGGAGCATGTACGAGGGTCAAAGGGACCCAAAGCCATCTCTTCCATTTTTGTGAGCAGCAAACAAGGTAAGAGAAAATGGTGGGTCACGAAGGTCGGCCGGCGTGGGTCGTGAAGATTGGCCGGGTTGGGTCCCGAATGTTGGCCGGTTGGTAAAAATGAGTCCCCGGTAAAAAAGTTTGAAGAACACTGCTTTAAGAAACCCGCAGCGTGCAAACCTATCAATGCTGCCCGTGTGCCATTACTCTGAAACGGCCCATTTAAGAGTTCAGCAGTGTGCCATGCCATCTGTGATGCCTGTGCCCCCATTACTCTGAAGAGGTCCCTTTAAGAGACCTGCAGCCAGACATACCTGTGTGCTCATTACCCTGAAGCGGCCCTTTAAGAGACCAGCAGCGTGCCAAGCATGCTACAGTATCAGTGCGGCCTGTGTGCCCATTACTCTGAAGCGGTTCCTTTAAGAGCGGACTGCGCGCGCCGCCAGGCGGTGACGTCAGTGCATCATGCCGCCTCCCCGTGTCCGCCATTTTGGCCTCTCGCTGACGGCCGGAGGGACCTGAAATTCTGTCACCGCTTCCGGACCAAAGATTTAAAAAAAACAACCTGCACCGCCCGGACTTACGGAGCCGCCTCGTCCAGCCCGGCCCCGCGGGAGGGGCGGGGGTGGGAGTTTACTCGGCTTGATCTGAAAGACATGGCGGGTAAGACCTGGCCGGGAATGGGGCCCACATGTCTCCCCCCCCCCCCCCCGCTAATCCTGGGGTGAGGGGATTGGGACGCGCACTCCCTCCCGGTTTACTGGTAATTGATTTTGTTTTTTTTTAAATAGGGGTCGGAGGTGTCGGCACCTGCGGTAACGACCTGCAGTGGTGTTTCTCCCAGGTGAAAGGTGCTGTGGATGAGGATGTGGCGGAAGGTGAGTTGGTGCCGGCGATTCCGGGGGGGTTCGGTATCGGCCGGGTGGGGGGCGGCAGCATCGCCTGCCCTGTAAGCCGGGCCTGATGCCTGTCTGATGCCTCCCAACAACAGCCCAGCCCCGCCGGCAGTAGCAGTTTGTTAATTTGTAAACATCGGGCTGAGTTTAAAAAGTTCCTCCTCGGTGTGAGTGACGCAAATGTTGTGCGTACGCCCTTAGTCCTGGGGGTTTGGGGGGCGGATGAGCGGCCGCTTCAAATTTATCAGCTTGTGTAGTTCAAAAGGACAAAGCTGAGAACAGATTTCCGGGAGGATCTGCTTACTAACGTTAAAGACATCGAGCCACAAGTGCTTGAAGCAGCTTCTCGTATTGTGCAGAATCTCTCGGCGCTTTTATCCAGGCGATTTGAAAGCAGATCCTATTCTGGTGTTTTTGAGACGGCTGTTTTTACGAGTTGCACTTTTCAGGGAGCTAGGCATTTAAAACAAACCAAAAAAAAGTCCCCTTTGCGCCCCATTTAAAGCGTGCGCTGTGTTAGACCCAGGGAATACTGTCCCAGTTAGCGGATGGAGTGCCGCAGGGATTGGTGTTTGGCCCGCAATTGTTCACTGGTGACACGAAAATGGGTGGAAGGGCATGTTGTGACGAGGATGTTGTGATTCTACAACGGGATGTAGATCGGTTGGATGAGTGGGTGAAAACCTGGCAAATGGAGTTTAATGTGGGGCTGAGGCCATGTAATTCGGTACGAGTAATCGAAAGGCAGATTATTATTTAAATGGGGAGAGACTGTGGGTGAAAGAAGTTCAGAGGGAATCTAGGTGTACTAGTGCATGAATCACTGAAAGCTAGAAGGCAAGTTCAACAGGTGGTTAAGACAAACGGCATTTTGGCTTTTATTGCAAAGGGGCTGGCGGTTTTGTTGCAGTTGTATAGGTGATGCCTCATCTGGGTTACTGCATACACTTTTGGCCCCCTTGCCTAATAGAGGATATGGTAACATTGGAGACAGTCTAAAGGAGATTCACCAGGCTAATACTTGGAATGAGAGGGAGACTAAATAGTCTGGGTCTGTGTTCCTGAGTTTAAAAGAGTGAGGGGTGACCTTGTTCAAACATACAAGATCCCAAGGGGGCTTGATAGGATAGATGGTGCAATGTTTTCCACCCACGTGAGTCTCGATAAAGGGCTGGTCATTTAAAACTGAGATTCACAGAATTTCTTCCTGCAGAGGGTGGTGAATCTCTGGAACTCTCTGCCCCAGAGGGTGGTGGAGGCTGGATCATTAGAAGCATTTAAAGTGGAGGTGGATAAATATTTGATAGATCGAAGAATAGAGAGCTGTGGGGAATAGACAAAGCGAAGGATTTGTGGCTGGCATAGAACATACAGTGCAGAAGGAGGCCATTCGGCCCATCAAGTCTGCACCGACCCACTTAAGCCCTCACTTCCACCCTATCCCTGTAACCTGATAACCCCATCTCGCCTTTTTGGTCATGAAGGGCAACTTATCATGGCCAACCCACCTAACCTGCACGCCTTTAGACTGTGGCAGGAAACCGGAGCACCTGAAGGAAACCCATGCAGACACGTGTAGAAAGTGCAGCCGCAACAGCCAGTGACCCAATAGGGAATCGAACCTGGGATCCTGGCGCTGTGAAACCACAGTGCTATCCATTTGTGCTGCCCGTCATAGATCTGTCATGATCATGGCAGGGCAGACTTGAAGGGCCTGGTGGTCAAATCCTGATTATAGTTATTGTTTGTAACAATCTCATGAGTAAATCAGGTGCAGATTAGGTGGATTGGCCATGCAGATTTGCCCCTTAGTGTCCAAACATGTGCAGGTTAGATGGATTGGCCATGTGCAGGGTCACGTGAATGTAGAGTGGCAGAGTGGGTCTGGGTAGGGTGCTCTTTTGGAGTGTTGGTGCAGACTCGATGGGCCAAATGGCCTCGTAGGGATTCTATGGAAATGTGGTTGTAATATGTGTTATTTATGTGGTCAATATGTGAGCTCTTTGTTTTTACTGGATGGCAGTTTTTTTAAAAAAAGTCAAATTATAAAGTTTTTTGCCAAAAAAAACTGCTGGTCAATCAATACTTCAAATATTCCAAGTACATCAATTATACACCTCGCAAGATTAATTTTCTGTTAACTATGCCATTCAAAACAATGAACAAGCTTCATTCACACCTGTATATTTATTTCAAATACTGTGCATGACTTTGAGTTTCAAACTGAGGAACAGAAGCAGTTTCTAATGCAGAATGTATGCAAAATGAGGGCGGGGAGTGAAATAAGTTAATGGCTTGGGTTCATTGTGCAAAGTTAAATATATTGTATCACAAGCATTGTTTGTAATTTGGGTGTATTAATTAGATGCTGCAGAATTTTCTGCAATCTTGAGAAGTAAACAAAATCCATAATATGGTTTTATTTTCACCAGGGGACCTAGGTTTGAATTTATTAAAAGAGGGACCTACGATCGTGCAGTGAAAAATGTCAAAATTCACGCAGGCAGTGCAGGCTATTCTTTGATTATTTAAAATAAAGTAAAAGGTTTTACTCCTGAAGTTCATCATACTAGATATGAGTAGGGAACTATTATTGCTGATACAGGGTGTTAGAAACAAAAATATAAAAAATCACCAAAAAAATGTATTATTTACTTTAGTTGTAAACCCACATATAGAATCTTGATTTTCAAAATTTCCCAATTGATCATATGGAGTGACAATCCTGTATAGAAACTATAAATTGATTTAATTGATGGGTTCAGGTATGGTAAACCACAAACTTGTAGCACTAATTTATGAATGAGTGTACACCTCTAGAGCAAATTACTGTCATGACTTGCATTTAACTCAGAGCTCACTTCTCATTACATATTTTAAGATCGATTTGTTTTATGTGGAGCTTTTCAGGTGGTATTTGAAAGATGAAAGCTGCGGAAGCATTTGGCAGCACGGTAGCATTGTGGATAGCACAATCGCTTCACAGCTCCAGGGTCCCAGGTTCGATTCCGGCTTGGGTCACTGTGCGGAGTCTGCACATCCTCCCCGTGTGTGCGTGGGTTTCCTCCCGGGTGCTCCGGTTTCCTCCCACAGTCCAAAGATGTGCAAGTTAGGTGGATTGGACATGATAAATTGCCCTTAGTGTTGGGTGGGGTTACTGGATTATGGGGATAGGGTAGAGGTGTTAACCTTGGGTGCGGTGATCTTTCCAGGAGCCGGTGCAGACTCGATGGGCCAAAAGGCCTCCTGCACTGTAAATTCTGTAAAATTCTATGACTTCTCTGAGGAATATTATTACCTTATTTGTATGTATTTTGGGTAGCTTGAAATAATCCAAAGTATAATTTCTTTGCGACTTTCTCTTTTTTTTTAATAAATTTAGAATACCCAATTCATTTTCTCCAATTAAGGGGCAATTTAATGTGGCCAATTGACCTACCCTGCACATCTTTGTGTTGTGGGGGCGAAAGCCACGCAGACACTGGGAGAATGTGCAAACTCCACACGGACAGTGAACCAGAGCCGGGATCGAACCTGGGACCTCGGCGCCGTGAGGCAGCAGTTTTTCTTTTCTAACCATTATTAGAGGAAGATAAAACTTGGAGTTGAATTTCAAATATTTCTGTTAACTGGTTCACTGGCTATTAACTGAGAATTTTGGTCAGTTTAATGTTTTTTTTTTAAAGTTCTTTTGGTTTTATGTGCGTTACTATAGAAGTTTAGAGAACTGCAGGATCTCTTGGGGCATGATTGACGATCCTAAACACTGAGCAAAACATGCGTGATTTACAATGTTCCATTCTTCCAGTAGTTTGTGTGATTCACAACTTTATTGCAGTTTGTATCTTCAATTATTGCTGGTTTCTCTGCAACTGTTGCCGTTTGGATGAATTTCTACCCTTTTTAAGTATTTCTGATTGTGGGGATACATTTCTTATTCATTCATGAGATATGCGTGTCTCTGGCTCGGTCAGCATTTATTGCCCATTCCTAATTGATCTCCAGACCGTGGTGGTGTGCTGCTGTGAACCGCTGCAGTCCATGGAAGCCCATAGTGCTGTTAGTGGAGGCATTCAAGGATTTTGACCCAGCAACAGTGAAGGAACAGGTCAGGATGGTGAGTAGTAGGGCAGCACGGTGGCGCAGTGGGTTAGCCCTGCTGCCTCACGGCGTTGAGGTCCCAGGTTCAATCCTGGCTCTGGGTCACTGTCCGTGTGGAATTTGCACATTCTCCCCGTGTTTGCTTGGGATTCACCCCCACAACCCAAAGATGTGCAGGGTAGGTGGATTGGCCACGCTAAATTGTCCCTTAATTGGAAAAAATGAATTGGGTACTCTAAAGTTTTTTAAAAAGGATGGTGAGTAGCTTGGAGGGGAATTCTCAGTTAGCGGTATTCCCATGCATGTATTGCCCTTGTCCTTCTAAATGGTAGCGGTCGTGGGTTTGGAAGGTGCTGCCTAAGGAACATTAGTGAGTTCTTGCAGTGCAACTTGCAGATAGATGGTGTACACTGTTATTGTGTGTCGTTGGTGTAGGGAGTGAATGTTTATGGATGGGGTGCCAATCAATTGGGCTGCTTTGTCTTTGATGTGTGAACCTCTTGAGTATTGTTAGCGCTGCACTCCAGGCAAGTGGAGAATATTCCATTAAACTCCTGATTTGTGGATAGTGGACAGGCTTGGGGGAGTGAGGTCCACCCCCCCCCCCCCCCCCCCCCCCGGGTGCCTCCCTGCCGGATATTGATATATATTAATCCGCGGCGGCTTGGAAGAGTTTCCTTGCACACCCTTTAGAAGGCTGACCTCCATTCACCTTTTGAAATAGAGCAGTCAAATGTTCTCCCCCTCCTTGTTATGCTAGTTGTGAAATATGACTAGAGATTCTCTCCTGCCACCAGTTCCGCGTGCGATAATATTGGCCATATTGGAAACCTCATAAATGGAAACTGGGCAATTTGCTCACCACGCAAACCTGATACTGAAACAGGGTGCATCAAAATCATTTTGCGAGATAATGACTACCCTGATCGGATCATTACTCGTATAACGCACAAACTCATGAAGCTGCCACTTTTGGTTCTGAAGGTGCCCAATCTACCTTCAATTACCCCGAAAGGGTAAGGTGCCTCAGAAATTGGAGCAACAAATGAAGCTAGTCATTTCACATTACAAGTAGTCGCAACCCGAGCATTCACCACTAACAGGATGCTGCCCTCAAACTAAAATGACGTTCTGCATAGCGTGCAAATGAGTAATATGGTATATGAATTTCAGTGCTGATGTGATGCCACGTATGTACTTCCCAAGGACTGGCAGATCATATCAAGTGATCTATCCTTTAGCTGCTTGCAACAGGCAAGTACCGACCGTACCCAACAAGACCAGCTGAAAACACTCAATATTAAATGTGAATCTACGATTTACAACATTTGCTCAACAATCCTGAGTGGGCTAAGAATTATGCCTCGCATTGCACCTGTTTCAAAAATAGGTGACAGCCATTCTCTGGTTCATTCCCCAGGGCAATGCCTTTTCCCATCAGTCAGCCTGTCTAATTTGAATTTAAACAAAGCTTGGTATTTAACTGTTTGTCATTAGTTAACTGGTGCATTCTCCATGGCAGTACTCTGCCAATCAAGAGTCCACTGGCCAACCAGTCAACACCCCTCTTCTAATACAGAATGAATTGTTGTAACTTTTTATAATTTGCTATTCTTGCAAATTCTCGTGAATAGTGAGTGCAATGTGAAAAGCTTCAACAACGTGCTTTTCAAGTTCTGTACTACCAAATGACTTGTATTTTACTGTATTTTCTGCCAAGAAAGAAGCTGAATTTTAAATGGGATTGCAGTGCAGTCAATGTACAGGAAGAAAATATAATTATTTCTTGAGCTTGTTCTCCGCAGAATTTGAAGACTTTTTAATATCTAGCATAAGAAAAAACTTTCATTTATATAGTACCATTCATGTCCTCTGAAATTGTTGGTTGCTACAGAGGCAGGGTATTCTGTGGCAAGCAACTCCTCTTCTAATTCCGCCGAGCCCTCCATATATAAGGTGGGAGTTAAAAGTATGATGGAAAGATCTCCACTTGTCTTTGGATGAGTGCTGCTCCAATAACTCCTCAGAAACTTGACATTGACATTATCAGAGCAAAGCAGCCCACTTGATTGCCCCACCATCACCTTAAATATTCACTCCTTTTATCAACAGCATACACAGGCTGCAGTATGTACCATCCACAAGAGGTACTGTAGCAACTCTCCAAATGTCCTTCAACAGCACTTTCAGGATCTGTAACCTCTGCCATATAGGTTGTGCAGCAAGCACATGGAAACATGGCCATCTGCAAGTTCCCCACCAGGCCACACGCTATCCTGACCGTTCCCCCTCCGCTCCTGCACTGTTGATGCACAGCTATGCAAGTCGCACATCAAAGAAATCCTGAGTGGGAAATATATCAAGAAATAACTGTCAAGGCCATCATGACCATATTATTTTTTTTAAAACAATTTTGTTAGCAGTATAGTAACCAGTTTGCCCATAGCAATAACCTCAAATAAAACAGGATTGATTCAGCTAAACTATTTTGAGTCATTAGTTGAGGAGTAAATTAAGTTGCAAGCAAATTGGTTACTGTGGTTGCCCATACAACTGTGACCATTCAATGATTGGTGATTTGGGACATCTTGAGGATAAGGAAGGTACAGTATATATATTTGTGCTTATTTAAAACAAAAAGGATTTTTGAAATAACTGATTGGTACAAAGGCCATTCAACCCCAGTGCAAACATTCTGACATTGCTTCGGTTTCTGACCTTGGACATGGAGTTAGTCACTCAGATTAGATCATGTAGACTGGCCATTGGTGTCTGGATTTGCAGTTAACATGTAATAGCAATTTTTAAATAACTTGGAAGGAAAGAAATTATAACCTGAAAATAAATTGTTTTCTGAAACATTGTTCACATTGTATGTTCCTCTTGTGAAATGTAGGTGCAGGTGAATTTGGTAGCCCCCTTTTTCAGCTAACCAAATAATAACTGTGGGAAGATGATGAACTCCAAACTCAGGTTTTTGACAGGGACTCAGATTTTTGCGCAAATGCACTAAATAAAGGTACTCTGATAGAAGATGCAACTTTGTAAGAAGCATGTGAACATTAGGAATAGGTGCAGGATTATGATCTCTAGAGCCTGCTTTGCTGTTCGGTATGATTGTGGCTGATCTGCCTCATTGCTGCTTTCCTATCAACTTCCCATGCCCTTGATTCCCTGAGGTCAAAATCGGTCAATCCCACCGTTTTAATGTACTCATTGATGGATCATCCGCAATCCTCTGGGGTGGAGAATGTATAACCCTCTGACTGAAGAAATTTCTCCTTGTCTCAGTCCTAATTGATTGACCTCTTCTTGTGAGGATGTGGCCTCCATGCTCTGGATTCCCCAGCCAGGAGAAATTACTTGTGTGTCTAACCTGTCGAGCTTTCAGAGTCTTGTATGTTTCAATTAGGCAATTTATTTTTGACTCCAGAGAGTGTAGGCCCAATTTTCTCAGCTTCCTATCATTGAATAACCCCCTCACCCCAGGAACCAACCTCTTGAATCTTTTCTTTATTGCCTCCCAAGGCCTATTATTAGAGTATGAGAGAAAGCTAGCCAGAAAATCTTTGGATAATGTCAGGTCTAGTATAGCCTGCTCTCTGGTTGGCTCCAGAGCATGCTATTCCAAGAACTATTCTGAAATCAAGGAACTCCTCATCTAGGTTACTTTGCCCAATCCAGTCTATATGCAAATTAAAATCCTGCCATGATTATCACTGTACCTTTCAGAGAAGCACCAATTATTTATTTTATGCTCCACCTTACCATGTGGTTAGTGTTGAGGGATCTGTACATGACTCCTGCCACGAACTTCTTGCCTTTACCATTTCTGATCTCTGCCGAAACCGTTTCCACATGCTGGTTTCCTTAGTAGAAAAAGGTTAATGAACGTTAGTCCGACAAAGTGAGCCTGGCATATAATAATGAAAAACAGGGAGATGGCAGATGAATTGAACATATATTTTGCGTGTGTCTTCACTATAGAGGATGCAAGTAATATCCCAGAAGCAGCTATAAACCAGGACAGTGAAGGTGGGGGATAAAGTCAGGAATATCACAGTCACCAGAGAAGTAGTAGAGCCTAGGTTTGATGGATTTAATCTAGGGTCCTAAAGGAAGTGTCTAGTGGAATAGTTGATGCATTTGTTTTAATTTTCCAAAACTCCTTGGATTTGGGGAAGGTCCCATTTAGATTGGAAATAGCAAATGTAACTATTATTCAAAAAGTGGAGAACTGCAGATCAATTATCTTAACATCTGTTGTAGGGAAAATGTTAGAATTTTTTAGCAAAGCTTTTAGTGGCCAGCCTAGTAGCACAGTGGTTAACACTGTTGTTCACAGCTCCAGGGTACCAGCTTTGATTCCCGGCTTGGGGCACTATCCGTGCGGAGTCTGCACGTTCTCCCTGTGCCTGCGTGGGTTTTCTCCGGGTGCTCCGATTTCCTCCCACGGTCCAAAGATGTGCAGATTAGGTGGATTGGCCAGGCTAAATTGCCCTGACTGGCCAATAAACAAGGTTAAGGATCGGGTGGAGGTGTGTGTTTTAAGAAGGATGCTTTTTCCAGGGACTGGTGCAGACTCGATAGGCCAAATGGCCTCCTTCTACACAGTAAATTCTATGATTGTACAGGTGATAGCAGGGCACTTGGAAAAGGTCATCAGGTAGAGTCAATATGGCTTGTGAAGGGGAAATCCTGTTTAACAAATCTCAGTTCTTAGCAGAAGTAACCTGTGCTGTAGATCAGTGTTTTTCAAACTTTTTTTCCGGGGGCCCATCTTTACCAACCGGACGACCTTCGCAGCCCATGCCAGCCGACCTTCGCGGCCTACAATGGCTGACCTGCGCGACCCACCATCTTCTCTTTTCATTTCATTTCTTACCTTGTTTGCTCCTGACAAAAATGGAGGAAATGGTTTTGGCTCCCTTTGGCCCTCATACACGCTCCTCCAATGGAATCTGTTGTATGAAGGTGAAGTCCTCTGGTGTCGGAAAGTATGGAGTCTCCATCTGTCCAAAGTTCTGCATTTTTTTTCCTGTAAAAATCCAATGAATAAAATAAATGAATAAAACCCTCCAAACTTGTAAAACAAAAAGCTGCGACCGTTTAAATAGAAAAGCGGCCGCACTGCGCATGCGTGCCCGATGATTGATTGGCGCGCATGTGCAGTGCGGCCACATTTTTTTTATGTTCACAGCCATTTTGAAGACCGCTTGCAGCCGGCGTTATTAACAGCCGGCTGTTGAGCGCAGATTTGCGCGATCGGAAGCGCCGCGACGGACAGCTCCGCGACTTTCCCGTGGGTTGTGCCCCCAAGTTTGACAATGCCTGCTGTAGATAAAGGGGAACTGGTGGATGTATTGTACTTGGATATCCAGGGGGCATTTGATAGAGTACCACATGAAACGATATTGCGGAAAATAAAAACTCATGCTTTGGGGGTGTGATGAATATAAGAAATTTTCATATTTTATTTATTTTTGTGTAATTACAAAGGGAGGGAATCATTGGTTTTGCAATGTAACCTTTCGTAACAAGACACAAAAATGTAGTGAGCTTTTGGATTGCAGGTGGCATAGTTAATGGGAGGGGCCAGGCTTGGCAGTTCTTATGGGAGATCAATTGAACAGACATGGTTCAAGACTCTCTAAAAGGCTTTGTATATAATATAAGCAAGTGGAAACCTTTGGTTGACTTATTCGCAAGTGGTATTCCAGAGATGTTAGCTTGCTTAATTGGAATATATATATATTTAGGCAGGGTTAGAAAATCAGTAAATGTTGTAACTATTAAATGTAATCTATTCCTTTATTGCTGTTGTTAAATTTGTGTTTAAATATTTTTTTTAGATTGCCATAAAAGGTGTCTGCTGGTCAGTGTTGTCACTCTTACGACGCAGTAACATTTATTCACAATTTTCCAGAGTAAAAGATTGGGTTCTCACCTGGACCTATAACGGGGATAACATTGACATGGATAGAAGATTAACTGGCTAACGTGAATAATGAGGTGGCGGGTGGGTGGCCAGGGTGTGAGGGGTGGGACACAATGTTCGTGCCCCTAGCCAGCTCCGTTCCACAGTCATTGAACTGGCTAAAGAGAATAGGCATAAATGTACCTTTTTCAGGTTGGCAAGATGTAACAAGTGGTGTGCCACAGGGATCAGTGCTGGGACCTTCACTGTTTACAGTTTATACAAATGACTTGGATGAAGAGTGCCATGTTTGCTGATGATGCAAAAATAGGTAGAAAAGTAAGCCCTGAAGATGACCTCAGGAGTCTATAAAAAGATAGGGCAGCATGGTGGTGCAGTGGTTAGCACTGCTGCACGGTAGCCTTGTGGTTAGCATAATTGCTTCACAGCTCCAGGGTCCCAAGTTCGATTCCAGCTTGGGTCACTGTCTGTGTGGAGTCTGCACATCCTCCCCTTGTGTGCGTGGGTTTCCTCCGGGTGCTCCGGTTGCCTCCCACAGTCCAAAGATGTGCAGGTTAGGTGGATTGGCCATGATAAATTGCCCTTGGTGTCCAAAATTGCCCTTAGTGTTGGGTGGGGTTATGGGGATGGGGTGGAGGTGTTGACCTTGGGTAGGGTGCTCTTTCCAAGAGCCGGTGCAGACTCGATGGGCCGAATGGCCTCCATCTGCACTGTAAATTCTATGATAATCATGGCACTGGGGTCCATGTTCGATCCTGGCTCTGGGTCACTGTCCGTATGGAGTTTGCATATTCTCCCTGTGTTTGGATGGGTTTTGCCCCCACAACCCAAAGATGTTCAGGGTAGGTGAATTGGCCATGCTAAGTTGACCCTTAATTGGAAAAAATGAATTGGGTACTCTAAATTTATTTTAAAAAAGGAGACTACATTTTGTAGTCTCAAGTGAGTGGGCAAAGATCTGGAAAATGGGATATAATTTGGAAAATTGTCCATTATGGCAGGAAGAATAAACAAAAACATTATCTGAATGGTAAGAGATAGCTGAGCTCTTGAGGTGCAGAGGGATCTGGATATCCCAATGCATGAATCACCAGGCTAGTGTGCGGATACAGTAAGTAATTAGGAAAGCTACTGAAATGCTAATCAGTTATTGTGAGGCCAATTAAATACAAAAGTAGGGAGGTTATGCTTCAGTTATACTGGGCACTAGTAAGACCACATTTGGAGTACTGTGTACAATATTGGTCCCCTTATTTAAGGAAGGATGTAAACACATTGCAGATCAGAGAAGGGTTACCAGGTTGATACTAGGGTGGGAGGGAAGGTTAGGTTTGGATTAGCTGGAGTTTAGAAGAGCAAGTGGCAACATAAGAACCTGAGGGGCCTTGACAGGGTAGATGTGGAGAGGATGTTGTCTCTTGAAGAATCTAGAACTCGGGTCACGGTTTACAAAAAAATAAGAGTCATCCATTTAAAATTGAGAAGAGGTAAAAGTTTTTCTGATGGTCATTTTTGGCCCTCTTCCTGAAAAGGCTTTGGAAGCAGAGTCTTTGAAAATTTTTAAGGCAGATTTGGATAAATTATTGGTTAGCAAGGAGGTGATAGGTTATCAGGAGTAGACAGAATGCAGATTTGAGGTTACTGTTGGGTCAGCCATGTGAGCAGGCTCAAGGGGCTGAATGGTCCACCCCAGTTCCTAGTTTATATGTTCCTAGAACCAATGGATCTCCACAGCCACTTTTTTGAGGTCCTCGGGTAAAGTCCATCATATCCTGGAAACATGTCAGCCTTTTGTTCTAATGGTTTTCTCAGTACCCTATTCCTGATGATTGTAATTGCTTTGTGTTCCTTCCTCTCTTTTGCCTCTTGATTCATAATCCTTTCTGTCTTCTACAGTGAAGTCAAGTACAGTATCTGTTCAATGTATCCATCATTCCATTATTTCCCATTATTAAGTCCCCTGACTTGCTCACTTAAGAACATACATACTAGGAGCAGGAGTAGGCCATCTGGCCCCTCGAGCCTGCTCCATCATTCAATAAGATGATGACTGATCTTTTTATGGACTCACCTCCACTTACCCACCTGCTCACCATAACCCTTAATTCCTTTACTGTCCAAAAATCTAGATCTTTGCCGTAAAAACATTCAACGAGGTAGCCTCAGCTGCTTCACTGGGCCATTACTCTTGCTTTTTAAATACCTGTAGAAATTCTTCCCATTTAAAAAATATTCCTAGCCAGCTTTTTCTCATTGTTGTATCTTTGCACTAACGGTACAAAAGGAATAGATGCACATGGGTTGGATGCGACATTAACAGAGGTTTATTAAATAGGGCTTCACCGTACAAAAGTACAGGCAAAAGCCCGCCAAGTAGCTACTGATGTCATGTATGTTACATGACTGTTCTTGGAGACATTGCATACAACTGCAATAATCCACATATGTAACATTCCACCCCTTTTTTTTTTTACTTCGAAAGTCCAAAGCATAACTAGTATCTTAACAAAGTTATTTACATATATACACAAGTGCAGGCATCAAATTATTGCATCGTGCTAACACAGTTAATAAGATAGATGATCAGGTGGGCATCTATTTCTCACTGGTTGCTGTGCACTTCCAGAACTGTTGTTCTTGTCCTTGGATTATCTTCAGGTTCTCCAGTAGATGTCTCTACTCTGGAAGGTGTTACATTCTCTTTTTCCGAGGGAAGACTAGTAGTAGGAGGTACGCCTGGTGTATTCTCTACTTGTGTAGATGGACTAGAAATTACAGTCTGATGGGCCAGTGACTGTAACCTCTTCAGGTATTTCTGGCACACTGACGCACATTAACAATAATTGACCCGCATGGCGTCTGTCGTTTGGACCATGTAGGAGATTGGATCCATCCAAGCCAACACTGTCGCAGGGACCCACTTCTCTCTAGTGGCGTAGCTGCGTGGTAACATTTGTTGTCCTTGTTGAAATAAGCATTTCCTTGAGTTACTTTCTTATCTCAAGGTCTGTGACTGTTGGTTCAACTCTAGTATGTGAGATGTTTCCTCTGGACGAGTAAACCAAAGGTAGTCCTCAGCTTCCTTTTCATCAATAGCAAAGCTGGGGAACTTTGTGTTGTACTTTGGTGTGTTGTTAAAACTTTGTTCACACGGCGATGAAGTGAACCTTGGTCCTTGGAAGCTTTCCGTGCATGCTTCAAAGACCTGGTCAAAACCTTTGGTTAAACATTCATGGATAGGTGGGAAGGTGCTGACTTTATATGTTGAACTCCATACATCTTTAAGTCTTCGAACACTTAGCTGTAAATCGTAGCCTATTATTGCTCGCGATCGGCTCTAGTTTTCTCAGTCTCTCGTCGGGTTTCTCAATGGTTTGCTCGCAGTGGTTGACTTTATAGTATCGCCTCAGGCCATATTTGGGGCATGGTAGCCCAGTGGTTAGCACTGTAGCTTCACAGCACCGGCTTGGGTCATTGTCTGCAGAGTCTGCACGTTTTCCCCATGTCTGCGTGGGTTTCCTTCGGGTGCTCTGGTTTTTACCACAAATCCCGAAAGATGTGCCTGTAAGGTGAATTGGATATTCTGAATTCTCCCTCTTTACACCCGAACAGGCGCCTGAATGTGGCGACTAGGGGCTGTTGACAGTACCTTCATTGCAGTGTTAATGTAAGCATACTTGTGACAATAATAAAGATTATTATTTGAGTATGTCAAACATGAACGTGTGCCTCTCTAATTGATCAGCAAAGTCAACGTGTTATGTGTTATGTCGACGTTGCCATAACACTTTCGGCCACTCCTGTGGATTCAATGGGTAAATGGTAGTGCGTTCCTTTCCTGTGCATGTGACTGGCACAGTTGTGCTTTTTCTTCCATCTGGGGATCAACTCTTGTCATCAAAAGGAGCTCCTTCATTCAAATTACGCCTTGTGCCCTTCATATAAATGTTCCAATACTCTTTGTCACAAATCTGGAGGAACAATTACAATCCTTCCTCAAAACAGACATCTGTCCCGTGCTGTTAAATAGAATCCACTGGAAATGTATAGGTTAATTCAGGATGTTTTCCTGCTATCTCAGAATACCCAATGCAGAAGAGACCCTTCGGTCCATCGAGTCTGCACCAACACAAGAAAAACACCTGACCTACCTACTTACCTAATATCATTTGCCAGCACTTGGGCCATGGCCTTAAATGTTACGATGTGCCAAGTGCTCTTCCAGGTACTTAAGGATGTGAGGTAACCTGCCTCTATCTCCCTCCCAGGCAGTGCATTCCAGAATGTCACCGCACTTCAGTTAAAAAGGTTTTTCTTCACATCCCTCGCCTTGAACGTGTGTCCCCTAGTGACTGACCCTTCAACTAAGGGGAGCACCTGCTCCCTGTTTATGCACCATATAATTTTGTACACCTCGATCAGGTCGCCCCTCTGTCTTTACCATGACTCGGTAGTATTTTACCAGCTGGAAAGGCAAACTTGATAATGCATCCACATTGGCATGATTTTCTGACTGATGGGAGACCATCGTTGGAGTCTACGTGGCAGTCAAAGGGATACCTTTGTGTGGCCCAACAATAGCTGTTAAGTGCCTGTGATCCTCAGCAACGTGCAGTGATGACCATACAGGTATTGGTGAAATATCTGGACACAAAATATATTACTCCGTGTCTCCTTCTCCAACTAAGCGTAGATTCTGCACTTGTTTTTTTTTTAAATAATTTTTATTGAGAAATTTTGATTTTATACAACAATAACGCACCTTAGTAAAATACCGAAAATAACAATAATATTAACAATCATATACATTCGCCCCATCCCCATGAACAACCCAGCATTTTAACAACAACGCAAATTAACACACTATAAAGTTACAGAATAAACACTACAATAATGCACCCCCCCCCCCCCCTCCCCCGGGTTGCTGCTGCCATTGACCCAGTTACCTATCTCTGAGCCAGGAAGTCCAGAAAAGGCTGCCATCGTTTATAGAACCCTTGTGTTGATCCTCTCAGGGCAAATTTGACCTTTTCCAATTTTATAAATCCCGCCATGTCACTGATCCAGGTCTCCACGCTTGGGGGCCTCGCATCCTTCCACTGTAGCAGAATCCTTCGACGGGCTACTAGGGATGCAAAGGCCAGGACCCCGGCCTCTTTCGCCTCCTGCACTCCCGGCTCCACCCCAACCCCAAAAATCGCGAGTCCCCACCCTGGATCCAACCACCCTCGACACCGTCCCCGCCACCCCCTTCCAGAATTCTTCCAGTGCTGGGCATGCCCAGAACATATGGGCGTGGTTCGCAGGACTCCCCGAACATCTGGTGCACCTGTCCTCACCCCCGAAGAACCTACTCATCCTAGTCCCGGACATGTGGGCCCGGTGCAGCACCTTAAATTGGATGAGACTAAGCCTCGCACATGAGGAGGAAGAGTTGACTCTCTCCAAGGCCTCCGCCCAAGTCCCGTCCTCTATCTGCTCCCCGAGTTCCTCCTCCCATTTAGCCTTCAGCTCCTCCACTGACGACTCCTCCACCTCCTGCATTACCTTATAGATGTCAGACACCTTCCCCTCTCCTACCCACACCCCCGAAAGCACTCTGTCCATCGTCCCCTGCGAGGGCAGCAAAGGGAATCCCTCTACCTGTCGCCTAGCAAACGCCTTTACCTGCAGGTATCTGAACATGTTCTCCTGGGGAAGGCCAAATTTATCTTCCAGTTCCCCCAGGCCCGCAAACCTCCCGCCAATAAACAGGTCCCTCAATTTGCTGATGCCCGCCCTTTGCCATCCCCTGAATCCCCCATCCGTGTTCCCCGGGATGAACCGATGGTTGCCACCCAGTGGAGCCTCCATCGAGCCCCCTGTTTCCCCCCGATGCCGTCTCCACTGTCCCCAGATTCTTAGGGTCGCCGCCACCACCGGGCTCGTGGTAACCCTCTTGGGGGAGAGCGGCAACGGTGCCGTTACCATGGCACCCAGGCTCGTACCTCTACATGACGCCATCTCCATTCTTTTCCACGCCGCCCCTCCCCCCTCCATCACCCATTTACGCACCATTGACACATTGGCTGCCCAATAGTACCCCAGAAGGTTGGGCAGCGCCAGCCCGCCTCTATCCCTTCCTCGCTCCAGGAACACCCTCCTCACTCTCGGAGTCCCATGTGCCCACACAAAGCTCAGAATACTGCCGGTCACTCTCCTAAAGAAGGCCCTGATTCTGCACTTGTTAACATACAAAATGCAAAAACTATGAGGTAATATATAATGACACCATCTTGCAGTGAAGCTCCACAGGCAAGTTGTAATGGTAACCTCGGGTTGAAATGTACCAACACTTATGACTTCAGTGCTTCTTTTGCTGACAAGCTTTTTTTCGTTCAGATGTCCATTGCCAACCTGTTCTGTGAACAAGTATGTATCGGTTTCAATGGAGTTACCAGATTTTGGACTAATTTTCCATAGTTGATTAACCGTAGGAATGATAACCGTAGGAATGATAAAAGTTAAGTGATATTCATTAAACATGAAGCCTCCATAATTGGATGCTTCGTGTCGGCCCTTCCTATCAATTGCATGTTCTAGATATTGTATGGATGTCTGAAAGAAATTGCATTTATCTTTCCTGACATGATCCCATGCAAATGAAGGTATTTCGGTGAAGCATAAGGATTATTCATTTTTAAAAAAAATTTTAAGTATCCTATTCATTTTTTTTCCAATTATGGGGAAGTTTAGCATGGCCAATCCACCTACCCTGCACATCTTTAGTTGTGAGGGTGCGACCCATGGGGAGAATGTGCAAACTCCACACAGCCAGTGACCCGGTGCCAGGATTGAACCCGGGTCCTCCACGCCATGAGGCAGCAATGCTAGCCACTGTGCGGCCCTAGGGTTCTTCATTTTATGCCGGTTATCAGTATATCGTCCAGGTAACTCTGTCCCGAAAAACACTAAGGATCTGGTCCATGTACCTTAAAATAAAGCTGGTGTTATTCCAAAAGGTGTTCTCTTGTGACTGATTAAACCTTTGAGTAATGATGGTGAGCAGCTGTTGAGATTCTGCTACCGCATTCATTTGCAGGTAGGCCTGCAAATTTCTGTTCTGCCAGGCCTATGAACAAATCTGAAATGAATGGTAGCAAATATTGATTTGCACATAGAACTAGATTGATTGTTGTCTTAAAATTTCCGCAGTTACGAATTGTAACATCCTGCTTCATAACAGGTGCAATAGGAGTTTCCCAGTTACTAGCAGTGACTGGTTCTAAGTCTCCAGTTTTCATCAAGTCTGCACCGGCCCTCTGAAAGAGCACTCTACCTAGACACACTCACCTGCCCTATCCACATAACCCACCTACCCTGCACATATTTGGACTGAGAAAACCAGAGCACCCAGAGGAAACCGACACACGTTGATACTGAGAGAACATGCAAATTCCACATACGCAATCACCCAAGGCGGGGATTGAACCCGGGTCCTTAGCAGTGAGGCAGCAGTGCTTTTTGCTGTGCCACCAATGTCACACATCACCTGATTCTGTACTTGGAGATATTGCACACAATTACAAAAACCCACATATAACACTCCTATTCAAATATCGTCTTCCCTTTTTTTCAAAACTCATTTCTGCTGGTTTTTAAATTCTGTCCAATCTTTTGAACTGCCACTAATCTTTCTGTAATTGTCTGCTTTTTCTTTCAATTTAATGCATTAATTAGCCTCAAATGATGCATCCTTCTCGAGAGTCTTTCTTTCTCTTTTCACTGCAACCTTTGTACTGAGTGTTGTGAAATTCCCTCTTCCACTGCATCTCTACTGACATATCCTTTAATGTAATTTCCAAGGTCACATTCGTCAACTTTGTCTTCATACCCTTATTATTGCCTTAAGTTTAACAACTAGTCTTAGATTCACTCTTCCCTTCTCAAATGAATGCAAAATGTGAACGTTATGATCACTGCTACCTCAAAGCTCCTTTACTGTGAGGTCATTAATTAATCCTGTCTCATTGTACATATCATGTTTAGGGTAGGGCCTTGAGCGCTGGATAACAGAGGCACGCTTCAGCTCTTGGAAGATTCCTGAACTAGTGTTCTCTCTAAACTGCACAGCCGTGTAACAGTCAATTACATACCATGTACTTTATTATTACATCCATGCACATCCTGAAAATGAAAAATGAAATGAAAATTGCTTATTGTCACGAGTAGGCTTCAAATTAAGTTACTGTGAAAAGCCCCTAGTCACCACATTCCGGCGCCTGTTCGGGGAGGCTGTGACGGGATGGTTAAATGCAATTTACTGCCACCCTACCACACAAACAAAGAACAGGTAGACTCCCCTATAACTAGAAATTAACAGACGAGAGCCAAGCTGACGGAATTAATCGGGTGGAATTAACAGCTGAACGTCAGCCCAAAGCTATTTCAGCTATGGTGAGTGCCATTCCTGCAGCCTGCTCGCCTACCCTCGCAGTTGCTGCTTCCCTTCTGCCTGCAGTCCGTCATACTCCCTTGTTTGCTTCTTCCCTCTCTCCACCCCAGCCCATTCTACGGCAGCTAGTTTTGTAGAATTGTGAAAAGAAGACTAATCCCAAAAATATCTGAGATTAAAGAACATTTCTAGGGAGTTTCTGACCAGTGTTTAGGATTCTGAGCCCAGACCTTCAAATAATAATAATTCAAAAAATCTTGGTTAACTCGTGGGATGTTTTCAACTTTGCATATTTACAAATATCTTCTCCCCAATTATTTTTTTGTATGCACTGAGACCGTTTACTTTAAAAAGTTTATTCACAACTCGTGTTTTAAAATCTATAGATGGAATAAATGCCACTACTTTCCCAAAACCTTCCTGAACAATCATTCTTCATTCTCCCTCCTGTGATTCCATTCTCTGTTCACCACAACCCACTGACTTGTCAACTACTCTCCAAATTCACAGAGGCGCTTTACTCCTGACTGTGATGTGAAGAAATGAATGGGCTATTATCCTCACTATTCATAGCAGTTTCAAGTAAAGAAAAGACTCAATAGGCTGAAAAAACAAAAATAGCCGTTCCACATTTTCTATTAATTCAAAAGGCAAACCTCCTTCGCGCTTTCTGTTTTGTTTGTCAAATTGAAACATCGAAGATCATTGTCTTGAGCTATCGCTATCAATTCAACTTTTCTTCTGTCACATGACTAAAACGCAAGCTTCTAAGTTTTTATCGTATTGTGATTATGGTACCAAATTTAAAACCTAGAGGCTGAGAGTTCAAATGCCACCATGGTAAATTTAAAATTGAATTCACTAAATCTGGTAATTTGTGGACTAGCAGGTAACTAGAAAAGTGGCTGGGGGCGGTTCTCCTTTTTCCCATACCTCGTGTATATTGTAGAATTCTTTTGGTGGCACATTCACGCATGACCTTCTAATATTGGTGCACATAAAATTGGATAGAAAAATAGTGCCCTACACTAATGCATGTGAGAGCTACCAGGCTTTTTACCACTTGTAATAATGGTCTTGTTCGGCCCATGTGTTTGTGAAATCCCCTTTTGTGAAATAAAGCTCAGGTCAGGGGAAATGAATTTGCAATGTCACCATTAGATGTAGTAAAGGACTCTTTTGCACATAAATGCCTAGTTTCCCATTCTGCTACTGTTGCGGAAACTCTTCAAATAACACTGAAAGTCACCTTGCTTGGTTGCCTTTAGTCACTTTTAATTGCTGTCTCTACATTTGTACACCAATTGAAGCAGGTAAATTCATATCCACTGTTTCCAACAAGTGGTAAAACTGGTCCATTCCTGTGAATCATATGCGGTGCATTTATTCCCTCCCATAAATCTTTCACCTGTATGTATTTCCTGTCAACTTCTCCTATGATGACAAATGTGGATTCAGAAATGTATGAAAACTGAAACATCAGAATTGCTGGGAGAGATCATGACACAGTTGCATTTTTTTTTTAAATGACTTGCATTTATGTAGTTCCTTTCATGACCTCCGGACATCCCAAAACTTGACAGCTAATTAAGTTCTTATGAAATGTAGTCAATATTTTTAGAAGGAAAACAGAAAATACTGGACAATCTCAGCAGTCTGACTATCTGGAGAGAGAAGGGTGCTAATGTTTCGAGTCTGGGTTTGTTAAAGGTGGGGAGAAATGGAAATGGGGTCAGGTTTATACTGTTGTGGGGGGCATGGAGCTGGATAAAGGGCCAGTGATAGGTGGAAATTGACAAAGATGTCGTTGGCAGAAAGACAAAGGGAATGTAAGTGGGGTTGGTCAAGGCTAAGGATAGTGGTACATTAAGAGATCAGAATGTGTTAATGGCAGAAGGCAACTAGGAACGGGGAACAGATGGCCCAAGTGGGGTGGGGACAATGGTAAGGGAAAAACAGACCGATGGAAAAAATAAAAATAAATTAATAGAAATAGAAATGGGGTAAAGGTGGAGGAGAGAGTTCACAGTTGTTGAACTCCGGAAGACCCCAATGTGCCGAATCAGAAGATGAGGTTCTGTTCCTCCAGTTTACGGTGGACTTCACATAGAACATTGCAGCAGGCCAAGGACAGACGTGTGGACATGAGAGTAGGGCAGTGAGTTGAAATGGCAAGCAACAGGAAAGTCTGGGTCCTGCTTGGGGATAGATGAAAGTCTGCAAAGCTGTCAACCAGTCTGAGAAGACCGCATTGGGAGCAGCAAATGAAATAGACCAGAGGTGCATGTGAAGTGCTGCCAAGTGTTTAGGCCCTTGGATGGTGAGCATGGAGGTAGTAAAGGGGCAGATGTTGCACCTTCTGCAATTGTGTGGGAAGGTACCGTGGGAAGAGGATGTGGTGTTGGGGGTGATAGAGTGGACCAGGGTAACCCGGAGTGAGCATCCCTGTGAAATGCTGATAGAGGGAGTGAGGGGATGCACGGTAGCACAAGTGGATAGCAATGTGGCTTCACAGCACCAGGGTCCCAGGTTCGATTCCCTGCTGGGTCACTGTCTGTGCGAAGTCTGCACATTCTCCCCGTTTCTGCGTGGGTTTCCTCTGGGTGCTCCAGTTTCTTCCCACAGTCCAAAGATGCAGGTTAGGTGGATTGACCATGATAAATTGCCCTTGGTGACCGAGAAGGTTGTGGGGGTGGGGTGGAAGTGAGGGCTTAGGTGGGTCGGTGCAGCATCGATGGGTCGAATGGCCCCCTTCTGCACTGTATGTTCTATATTTGGTGGCATCATGCTGGAATTGGCAGACAGAACGGGTGGAGGATGAATCTTGGAATACGGAAACTGGTGGAGTGAAAAGTGAGGACTCTGGAGACCCTATCCTGGTTCAGGGAGGAAGGGGAAGGGATGGGAGCAGAGTTGTAGAAAATGGGTTGGACATGGTTGAGAGCCCTGTAGGCCACACAGTGAGTATCATTTTGGAAAGTAGAGCCATCGGAACAGATGCAAATGAGGTGAAGGAAATGGGAGAATGGGATGGAGTCTTTGCAGGATGTGGGATGTGAAGAGCTGTAGTCGAGGTAGCTGTGGGAGTCGGTGGGTTTTGTGATGCATACTAGTGAACAGTTTATTCCCAGAAATGTGAAATAGAAAGGCCAAGGAAGGGAAGTGTCCTGCCCGATGGAAGAAGTTGGAAGAGTGAATAAGCTGGATGGGAGGGGTATTTGATTATTCTGCCCGCTTTCCCAAGGCAGCGCGAGGTGTAGACAGTCAATGGATGGAAGGTGGGTTCGTGTGATGGATTGGGCTGTGTTCACGACTCTAGTTTCTTGCAGTCTTGGGCCGAGCAGTTGCCATACCAGGCTGTGATGCAGCCAGATAGGATGCTTTCTATGGTGCATCTAGGAAAGTTGAGTCGGTAGACATGCCGAATTTCCTTCGTTTCCAGAGAAAGTATACCAGAGAAAGTATAGGCGCTGTTGTGCTTTCTAGGTTGTAGTGTCGATGTGGGTGGACAAGGACAGATTGTTGGTGATATGCTCACCTTGAAGTTTGAAGCTGTCAACCATCTTCACCTCACATGAGAACATACTGGCCTCGTTAACACCTCATCCAAAAGAAGGAAGCACTAGTACCACAGCACTCTCTCAGTACTTCACACATAATATAGAGCACAGAAACAGATACTTTCGCACTACTAATCCACGCCATTATTTAGCCTCTACACGGGCCGTTTCCCATCTCTCCTCATCGAAACCTATCAGCGTTGTATTCTCTCAAATGCATCTGTTGTTCACCACCTGAACTATTTCCTATCGTGGATAATTCCATATTCTGAGTAAAGAAATGCCTTCAATATTCCTGATTTAATTTCTTGGTGTCTTTTTAAGTTACTTTAAGATTTGACGTTTGACATCAAGGTCAGCATCTATTGCCCTTGAAGATACCTAGGTATTTATGCTTACTAACTTGCATTAAGTGTACTCAACAGCTTTGCAAAAAGCATAACAACCCCCCCCCCCCCCCCCCCCCCCCCCCCCGCCCCCCACGGGGCACCAAACAACAGCATTCTATACTACCCGGAAGTATTTTACTCTCGTTTACTTTTAACATTTCTTTTGGTTTATTTTACCAGCTGTTTGGGATTAATGGCTTGTTTCTGTGCCATATATCGTATGTATTTTGCCGCTTCTGCATGACCAAGGTATGGGGCTGGGATCTTTTGCTGGAGTTCTGAATTGCTATTTTGCAACTAGGCACTGGAAACATGAATGATTGCGGCCGCTACCAGCTTTTAAATGAGGTGAGGCAGTCGGCAGTCTTCCTCCCATAAGTGGCAGCAGCGAGCAGATTACACTCCCTGCACATACATTTGACGTCAAGCACCCTGTACTTGCGTGCTTAGGAACATAGGAATTAGGAGCAGAAGTAGGCAATTGAGCCCTTTGAGTCTGCTCTGACATTGGATTAGATCATGGCTGATCTCTTCCTGGTCTCAAATCCACTTCCCTACCTGTTCCCCATATCCCTTTTAACCCAACCAGTTTTTATCAGGAATATATCTTTCTCCTTCTTGAAACCGTTTAATGATTCAGACACCACTGCGCTATGGGGTAGCGAGTTCCACAAATTCGCCACCCTCTGTGAGAAGTAGTTTCTCCTCATCTCTGTTTTAAATCTACTGCCTCTGAATCTATATCTGAGACCTCTCGTTCTAGATTGCCCCACAAGGGAGAACATCTGGTCTACATTTACCAGTCCCTTTTACTATACCCCGATTAGATCCCCTCTCATTCTTCTAAACTCCAGTGAGTGTAACCACAAACTGTTTAATCTCTCCTCGTATGTCACCCTTTCATCCTGGAATGAATCTGGCAACCCTCTTCTGAACTGCCTCCAATGCCACCACATACTATTTTAAGTAAGGGGACCAAAACTGACGCCATACTCCAGGTGGTCTCGCCAACACCCTAAACAAGTGCAACGACACTTATATACTCGAGTCCTTTTGCAATAAATGCTAAAATTCCATTTGCCTTTTTATTGCATGCTGTACCTACATACCGACTCTTGTGATTCATGAACAAATACACCCAGATCCCTCTGACACATTTTGAATCTGTTTTCCATTTCAATAATTTGCTTTTCTATTTTTCTGGCCAAAATGAATAACCTCACTTATCCACATTCAACTCCATCTGCCAAATTTTGGCCCATTCTCCTAGCCAATCTATATCAGTCTGTGAACTCTTGATCTTCTCTTAGCTGCCTGCTTTCCCATCTATTTTAGTATCATCTGCAAATTTTGTTATGTTACACTGTCCCTGCTTGTAGATCATTTTGTATAGATTGTAAACTGTTGAAGTCTGAGGCTTGACCCCTGTGGCACCCTGCTAGTTACAGTTCGCCAGCCAGAGAAGGACCCATTATCCTGACTCTCTGCTTTCTGTCAGTCAGCCAAACCTTAATCAATCCCCTGTAATCTCTCTCACCTGGATCAGCCTTTTATGCGGCACTTGTCAAACGTCTTCTGGAAGTCTAGATATACCGCATCCAAAAGTTCCCCATTATCCACTTTGCTTGTGACGTCCTCAAAGAGCTTTTTTCAACCATGCTGAAAAACATGGATTGAGCTTAATCTTTCCAAATGTTCAGTCATCTCCTCTCCTCCTTAATGATTGATTCACCACCACCGAGATCAAGCTAAACGATCTATAGTTTCTTACCTTTTGCGCCTCTCAATTTGAATAGTGTGCATTTTTTAATGCTAATTTAGAGGATTTCTGCTAACTGCTAGCAAGCAAGGCAAGAAGACTGAAAAGATGAATCGTTTTCTTACAAGGAACAGAATGCCAGAGATAAACATACGTAATGTACCTACTGGCCAGGATTTCCCATTTGATTTTCTGGAGAGAGAATCCACTGCAGAACAGGTCCTGCTAGTGTTAGCTCTGTACAGAGCTTTAGGGCTTCTGGTTAACAGCCTACAAAGATACTTAACTTTGAAACAAAGCAGTATAAAGATTTGAGGTATGGTTTTGTCAATTGTGCCAATGCAAATAAGAATGCTAAGCCCATGTGTGTTATATGCAGGAGGTACTGGCAAATGAGAGCAGTTTCCGGTTTTGAAATAAGTGGTAGGTGATGAGGTTGAGGCCCCAAGAGTTCGTATTAACTTTCAAAAAGGCCATTAGGCTGTCATCATTCTGTAGTAGCATCTCCCAGGAGTATCCAGTACTGAGTTTTTTTTTAGAAAACATTTTGTTGCTATTGCCTTCATGACGACCTACACGTAAGGTTGTATTTTCCATACTCTCAAAGATGAAGATGGCATAAAGGAACTGGTTGAACTCTGCACCTGATTGCATGTAGCTCTCTCCTGATGTAACCCTTATTACAGTGAGATCATGGGGACCAAGAAGGCTCCCCTTTCACGTTAATATAAGCAAACATGGCATATGCTGCAGAGGTCAGCCGGTTGGCAAAAAGTGGGTCCTGGGGAAGAAAAAGTTTGAAAAACACTGGTCTAGTTGGAACCATTGGCTGAAATCGGCTTGCTGTTTGAATGTGTGAAAACTATCCCTGCTGTTCCATCTTGAGAATGAATTCTCATTCACCTTTGGAAATATTGCTGATTTAATTTTCATGATGCAGATTTAAAATCTCACTTTCAAATGTGTTAAAACAATTCCTTTTTGGGTGTATTATTGCTTTTGGTGAGAAGGAAGACTGAATGGTTTTTATGTAGTCATATAGAATTTCTATCTTTTATATTGTATAGTAGACACTTAAAAAATGGAGTTGATCAAAGCCAGGCATCATTGTACATTGCATGTTTTTTTTGCATGTGACTTTTCACTGACCAGTACTACACAGGAAGTATTTGGAACTGTTATTTCAGAATACATTTTGATGCTTCTGACAAAGTCGGATGTGCAACAAAATCTGACCAAATACAATCACTTGGAACATCACCACCAGCATCTTTCTCTCTTTCCACCACCACCCCCCCCCCCCACCCGCTGTTTAAAAGCACCAAATATCCTGGTTGGTCTGATTTATACAACTTTTATTTGACTAAATGTTGTATATCTTGTAAGGTGGGTCAATAATGTATAACATTTAAAAAAGAATAAGGAAAAATTATATCTCATGGGTTTCTTGTGCAGTGAAAAATTCTGGACAACTGGTTAAAATGCCTTTTTGTTCCTTCACATGTTTAAAACACTGTTACTCATGCAGTGACACATCACAGCACATTTTCTTGTTGAGCCATCTGGGAAATGAGGGTGGCATAAGTCATAGGAGCAGAATTTGGCAACAGGGCCCATCGAATCTGCTCCGCTATTCAATCATGGCTGATATTTTTCTCATCCCCATTCTTGTGCTTTCTCCCCATAACCCCTGATCCCCTTATTAATCAAGAACCTATCTATCTCTGAGTTAAAGGCACTCGGTGATTTGGCCTCCACAGCCTTCTGCAGCAAAGAGTTCTACAGATTCACAACACTCTGACTGAAGAAATTCCTCCTCATCTCTGTTTTAAAGAATCGTCCCTTTAGCCTGAGATGGTGTCCTCTGGTTCTAGTTTTTCCTCCAAGTGGAAACATCTTCTCCACATCCACTCTATCCAGGTCTCGCAGTTTCCTGTAAGTTTCAATAAGATCTCCCCTCATCCTTTTAAACTCCCAACGAGTACAGATCCAGAGTCCTCAACCGTGCCTCATACGACAAGCTCTTCATTCCAGGGATCATTCTTGTGAACGTCCACTGCACCCTTTCCAAGGCCAGCATTAGGGACTGGAGTTTGATTCTGGCCTTGGATGGCTGTCGGTTTTCACACAGATGTGCAGGTTAGGTGGATTCGCTATGATCGATGCATGGGATAGTTGGGGATTGGGTCTAATTAATTAGAATCTTTCGGAGGGTCAGTGCAGACTTGATGGCCAAATGGCCTCCTTCTACACTAGGGATTCTATAGAAATATTCTTCCCTTGCCCTTCGCCAAAAAATAGGTGGAAACAGTCAAATCTGTTCAGCAAATTGACCATTCAAATGCATTCTGAGTGGTCTCTGGTTGAAATACTTGTCAGAATGGTACTACACAGTTGCAAATTGCATTTTGCAGATCTTGCTGTCACTGTATTTTATAAACTAATTTTTTATCAGGATTATAAAAGTGTTTCTACCTTGCATGTGATCTTCCAACTAGTCACTTTTTTTCTTCTTTATTTGGCCTGAATTGTTAAATGATGTTGCATATGGCTACATCACAACAGAGTTCAGAGGCTGGATGATCAGTGAACCCAAGTATATTAATGTAATTCCAGTCCATTTTAAATCGTATGTTCTTGTCATATATATTCATAATTTACCATAAACTGCCAATACAATGCTGAAGCAGATAGGGCTGAAGAAGATGCTGCCAATATCACAGTAGAACAATGTAGTAGAGAAATTGGGTAGGGTGAAAATAAACAGAGGAGCACTGCCAACCTAAAGTGACACCTAGTAGAAAAGTCACTTGCTTTGGTTGGACTGCATTCTAGACTATTAAAGGAAATAAGGATAGAAATTGCAGTGCCCTTGCCATAATCTTACAATCCTCCTTCGTTATAGGAGTGTTGCCAGAGGACTGGAAAATTGCAAATGGCAATCCTGTTCAAAGAAACTGATGGATAAGCTCTGCAATTGCTAGCCAATCCACATAGCCTCTGGGTCAAGGATGCTTTGCATTTGGGAGGTGGGTTCTGCGGTGGCTGAATAGTCCAATCCTGGATCCGAAGACTCTACCACAGGTTTGGCAGCTGGTGTTCGATGAGGTGGGTGGGTACTCTCTTTCGCTGTTTACGCTTGGCCTCTGCGTGCTCCACCCTTAGCGCTCAAGGTGCTTGGCACCTTTGAGGATGCTTCTCCAGTTTGTATTCTAAGGAGAGCATTTCCCACCTGTCAATGGGGATGTTGTTTATATTTAGGGAGGCTTTCAGAGTGTCCTTGTCATGTTTCCTCTGCCTTCTTAGCGATTGCTTGCCATTGTGGAGCTCTGAGTAGAGCACTTGTTTTAGGAGTCTTGTGCTGGGAATGCGGACAGTGTCCTGCCCGTTGCAGCTGGTCGAGTGCGAGCAGTGTCTCGCTTGGTTGCTGTTCCCAGAGTAGGGAGGGCTGACTTGTTGGGTTGTTTCAAATCATACAGGCTATTGATGAGAATAATACACAGAAACTGTTTCCAGTAGCTAAAGATCAGTAACCAGAGGTTATAGGTGACTGACGAAGAAGCCAGAAGCAACATGACGGGCAATTTGATAACTTTAAAAGGAAAACAAGTAGGGGAGTGGGGCTGGGACTAATTGGTAGCTCTTTAAAGAGCTGGCGCAGGCTCAATGTGCTGATTCTCCTCTTTCTACTGTAGGGTTCTGATTCTGAATAAATTTTATCATGCTGTAATTACACCCCCCTACTTTCACAATGATTTCTTCACAATGATTTCTATTATAATTATGGATATTATTTATAATCAAGTTGAAACAAAGTTAACTGAAGATATTTTCTGTAGTTGTCAAGTAAGTAATCTCATCTCATGAAGTGAATGTTTCAGTGGATTCTCAGTGAAAGCTTTCATTTTGTTTGTGTGGTCATAAAATTTTAAGATTTAATTCCCATCAATGTTAAAGTATCACAGCAGTTGAAGCCTTGCTGGTATTTTTCCCACTGAAGATTTTGGATCAGTTTGAGTAATTTCGGATAACTTCATAAGATTGACTAACTTGGTAATATCTGTTAGTCTTGATGGGCTTCTGAACTGTAAGGATTCTGTGATACATGTTCCTATTTATTTGATGCTTATGCTTACATCTTAAGCTAAAAGTTTGATCAGCACTATTCTTTGTGCGTTTGAATATTTCATTCCATTTTAATTAAGTCTGTAAACAGTTTCTTTTTTTCCGAAAGGGTGTTCAGATTGTTTGCATTATTAACAGTTAAAACAATAAGTTCGGTTTGCTAGTGGGTTTTTATTTTTGAGAACCAGTATGCCACTGCAGAAATGTATGCATCATGCCTTTCTGTCACTAAAGACATTCCAAGGATTTTCATAACCTATTCCTGTGCATTTTCCGTGATTTTTGTCCAAGATTGTTGACATTTCTAGTATCATGCGTATTTATATTCTGGTTACTCTTTTTTTTTTATACAGGCCTAAAGGATTTTTAAAGTTTCAATTAAGTATATTTAGTGCAATATATGTCATCGCCTGTGTCATTGCTCACGGGTTGTCTTGGGCCTTGACTGCGGTTTTTGATTTTTACTGAAGTCCCGGATCTTCCCTTCCCTGAAGAGTACCCCTGCCCAGATGCCCTCAATACTCAGAGTGAGTGGTTCCTGACGTCTTAACCAATTCGGAAGAAGAAACTGACAGATATTCAAAGAATAAAATTGACAGATTGTCATGAAAAAACAGTTACTTGTTTCTTAAGCAAGCTTTATAAATGGTAGGTAATTGGTATTACAAATATATTTGAGACTCGCTTCTTTCAGTACCAGTAAAAGGTGTGCAATATTATAGCCTTGTGTCAGTTACAGTTAATTGCTTGAATAGATTTTCTGCATTTGTGGATGAACTCTTGTGTTCAGGATATCACGGTGGCTGTAAATGTCCAAAAACCACATTCCAAAGTTTCTCATGAAAGGGCTATGCAATCTATCACTTGTCACATAACAATCAGTAGTGCCTTTTTATGCAAATATATTGAACCTTTTATGTAAGGATTTGTACACTTTGAAACAATTGAAACATTCAAAACAATTGTTTTCCATTTTTTCTCATTGTAATGTCCAAAGTAAAATTATAACAAGTATTTTGCAATAATGATTAAATGTTTTTGTTGCATTGTTACCAAAAAAAATACTCTTTTCTGGATACTTTTCTGTGGATATTTTTAATCTCCAGTTGGAGATGCCTTTTTTCAACTTTTCAAAGAATTCCAGTATTCAATCTATGCATTAACTTGAGTTGGTATAAAAAGTGCCCTTTTCTTGTTTTAAGCTTGTTCTGATGATTGGAGAACTTTACTTTTTCCAAAGACTTTTAAAAATACTGATTTACAAATATTTATTTATCTAGGCCACTCATAGAGCAAGAGCAGCAATAAGAAAGTGTTCAATCACCCACATATATTTTAGTTGCAAATTCAGTTCTGAACCACTTCCCAAAATCAGCATAATGCTTTTTTTGGAAATGTTTTTGAGTTTTCATATTTTATATCCAACAAATTATTTGAAAAAAAACACGCAAAAATTAACATGTATATTTACAGGCAAGCATCTTCATAATAATAACTGTGGCCACCCCCTTTAACCGGCATACATATTTTACATTCCCCAATATGGCCAAGGCACTTGTTTACAGGCATTTATTTACAATTTGGTTTTGGGCCTTAGCTTACCATCAGACTGTTGCTTGCGGCTTTGTCCTTCCTTTTTTTTTGGAATAATTTTTATTCAAGTTTTCAACAGCAAATTTTATCACAACAGAGAAAAACAGTAACCCCTCCCCTCCAATACAAAAACAATAAATTAACAAGAAAAAGAAATAAGCATAAAACCATGAGAACAAACCCCCATAACGAGCCCGTAGCCCCCCGGCTACCTTCGTCCGATTCCCGTCCGATTCCCGTCCATTTTCCCCTGATTCTTGGCCACCCGGCTATTCTTCCTCTTGTTCGTTGGCCATAAACAGGTCCCGGAACAATTGCATGAATGGCTCCCAAGTTCTGTGGAAGCCGTCGTCTGACCCTCGGATGGCGAATTTGATTTTCTCCATTTGGAGAGATTCCGAGAGGTCTGACAGCCAGTCTGCAGCTCTGGGTGGTGCTGACCGCCAGCCAAACAGGATTCTACGGCGGGTGATCAGGGAGGCAAGGGCGTCCGCCCTCCTCCCCAGGAATAGCTCTGGCTAGTCTGAAACCCTGAAGACCGCCACTATCGGGCATGGCTACACCCTCACCCCCACCACTTTGGACATAGCCTCGAAGAAGGCTGTCCAGTACTCCACAAGTCTGGGGCAAGACCAAAACATGTGGGCGTGGTTGGCCGGGCCTCTTTGGCACCGTTCACATCTGTCCTCCACCTCCGGGAAGAACCTACTCATACGGTTTCTTGTTAAGTGGGCTCTATGTACCACTTTTAGCTGCGTCAGGCTGAGCCTTGCGCACATGGAGGTGGAGTTGACCCTATGCAGTGCTTCGCTCCAGAGTCTCCACCCTATCTCAATCCCCAGGTCATCCTCCCATTTCTTTCTTGTTGCGTCCAGTACGGTGTCGGCCCTTTCTACCAGTCGGTCATACATGTCGCTACAGTTCCCTTTATCTAGGATACTTGCGTCCAGTAGGTCTTCCAGTAGAGTCTCTCGTGGCGGTTGTGGGTACGTCCTTGTCTCCTTTCGTAAGAAGTTTTTGAGCTGCAGATACCGTAGCTCGTTTCCCCCTGGCTAGCTGAAATGTTTCTGTCAGTTCGTCCAGTGTTGTGATCCTGCCGTCCGTGTATAGGTCCCTGACTGTCAGTGTCCCTCCGTCCTGCCTCCACCTTTTGAAGGTGGCTTTAGTCAGTGCTGGTGTGAACCTATGGTTGTTGCAGATGGGAGCCTTGTCCGACATTCTGGTCAGGCCAAATTGCTGCCGCAGTTGGTTTCAGGATTGGAGGGTGGCTGTCACCACTGGGCTGCTGGAGTGTTTTTTGGGTGGGGGTGGGAGTGCTGCTGTAGCGAGGGCCCGGAGGGAGGTCCCCATGCAGGAGGCCTCCTCCGCACGCACCCACTTGGCCTCTGGCTCCTGGATCCATCCCCTTACTCGCTCGGCTGTTGCCACCCAGTGGTAGAATTGTAGGTTTGGGAGGGCTAGCCCCCCCTGGATTTTGTTTTTTGTAGGACCTTCTTTGGGATCCTAGCATTTATACCCCCCCCCCCCCCCCCCCCCCCCCATACAAACGCCATGATTAGTTTGTCCAGCGCTTTGATAAACGCCTTGGGGATGTAGATCGGAATAGATCTAAACAGGAAGAGGAACCTGGGCAGGACGTTCATTTTGATCGTCTGGACTCTCCCCGCGAGGGAGAGTGGGAGTGTGTTCCATCTTTGCAGGTCCTTTTTTACTTCTTCCGTCAGACTGATGAGGTTCCATTTGTGGATCCCTTTCCAGTCATGGGCTATTTGGATCCCCAGGTAGCGGAATTTGTGTCGGGCTTGTTTGAATGGCAGCCCCTTTAGTGCTGCCCCACCCCCCATCTTGCGGGTGTACTGGGAAGATCTCGCTTTTGCTCATGTTGAGTTTGTAGCCCGAGAAGGCTCCAAACTTTTTCAGGAGCGCAATAATTCCGTCCTTGCTGCTCTGTGGGTCCAAGATGTAGAGGAGCAGGTCATCTGCATAGAGTGAGACTCTGTGCTCTCTGCCTCCCCTTCGCACCCACCTCCAATTTTTTGCTGCTTTGAGCGTGATTGCTAGCGGTTCGATTGCTCGTGCGAACAGCAGCGGGGACAGTGGGCATCCTTGTCTGGTGCCCCTGTGCAGCTGGAAGTATTGGGAGTTGGTATTGTTGGTCCGTACGCTCGTCATGGGAGCGTTGTATAGGAGCTTTACCCAAGTGGTGAACCCTGTTCCAAGCCCGAACCGCTCCAGTACCTCTGAGGTATTTCCATTCAACTCTGTCGAAGGCCTTTTCTGCGTCCAGGGAGACGATCACATCTTGTGTTCTCTCCCCGGAGGGGGTCATTATCACGTTCAGCAGGCGCCTGATGTTCGAGGTAAGCTGTCTACCTTTGACGAAGCCCGCCTGGTCCTCTGCGACCACTTCGGATACACAGTCTTCTAGCCTTTTGGCTAGGATTTGTCACACAACAATCAGTAGTGCCTTTTTATGCAAATATATTGAACCTTTTATGTAAGGATTTGTACACTTTGAAACAATTGCAACATTCAAAACAATTGTTTTCCATTTTTTCTCATTGTAATGTCCAATAATGTCCAAAGTAAGATTATAACAAGCATTTTGCAATAATGATTAAATGTTTTTGTTGCATTGTTACCAAGAAAATACTCTTTTCTGGATACTTTTCTGTAGATATTTTTAATCTCCAGTTGGAGACGCCTTTCCGTTGGGTCTTTGTCTTTCTTGGGTATCAGCGAGATTGACGCCTGTGCTAACATGGGTGACAGTGTGCCCCTAGCTAGCGAGTCTGTGAACATCTCCCGCAGGTGCGGGGCCAGCGCTGTCGCGAATTGTTTGTAGAAGTCCGCCGGGAATCCGTCCGGTCCCGGCGCCTTCCCCGTCTGCATGGAGCTAATGCTGTCCATGATCTCTTCCAGTGCTAGTGATGCTTCCAGGTCCCGTTTTCTGCCCTCAGCCACGAATGGTATGTCCAGTCCATCAAGGAACCGGTTCATCCCAGCCTTCCCTGTTGGGGGCTCTGAGGTGTGCAGCTCTTGGTAGAAGGCCTTGAAGGTTTTGTTAATCCTCTCTGGTTCTGTTTCAAACGTGCCTCCGATACCCCTGATTTGCGCAATTTCTCTGGTGGCTGCCTGCTTTCTCAGCTGGTGTGCCAACAGGCGGCTGGCTTTGTCTCCGTGTTCGTACAGGGTCCCGCGCGCCTGGCAGAGTTGGTGCACAGCTTTCTTGGTGGAGAGCAGGTCAAAGTTCCTTTGTAGTTCTTTCCTCTCTGCCAGGAGCCTCAGAGTATTTACGGTCTACCTCCAGTATGGAGTCGACCAGCTTCTGCCTAGCCACCCTTTCCTCCCTGTCTCTTTGCGCTTTGAAGGCAATGATTTCCCCTCTTAGTACGGCCTTAAGCACTTCCCAGAACGTGGAGGGTGAGACCCCGTTTTGGTTGTTCTCCGTGTACTCTGCTATGGCCCGCGCTATCCTTTCGCTGAAGGCCTTGCCAGCTAGTAAGGCACCGTCCAACCTCCATGTGGGGCGCTGGGCCCTTCCCGTCTCTAGCCGCACGTCCATGTAGTGTGGAGCGTGGTCTGATATCACAATTGCGGAGTATTCCACTTTGTCTATCCCTGGAAGCACCGTTTTCCCCACCACAAAGAAGTCAATTCTGGTGTACACGTTGTGTACTGGAGAGAAGAAGGAGAATTCTTTCTCCCCCGGGTGGGCGAACCTCCAGGGGGCCACTGCTCCCATCTGCTCCATAAAGTGACTGAGTTCCCTTGCCATGCTTGAGGTTTTCCCCGTTTTGGGGTTTGATCTGTCCATCTTCGGATCCTGTACACAGTTGAAGTCTCTTCCCCCCCCCCCCCGGTGTCTCCCCGTTTGCTCGCCCGACTTTGGTGGGTGTTCCCCCCCCCCTCCCCTGCCTGGCGCCTTCCCCCCCTGTTGGGGGTGCGCTGCGGCCCTGCTTTGTTGCGTGCCCCCGGCGCTAGCTTTCCTGCTAGTACGGTGGCTCCCCTCTCGGGGGTTATTGTCTCGCTTCTCCCCTGCCTGGCCTCTACGGTTTTCTGCCCGCTCTTCCCCCATCCTGCTCTGCACCCCTCCAATACTTCTCCAATACTCTCGTTCCCTCGTGCTGGGGCCTGGCCTCTCACCTGGAGTGGTCCCCCGGGCAGTGGTTTGTTCTTTGTTCTGGGTGTTCCTGCCGGGGTGGGGTGGCTGGCATTACCTCCCCCCCCCCCCCCCCCCCCCCCCCCCAAAACCCGGTTGTTTTCCAGCCCATGCTCCTCGACGAACCTATTCGCCTCAGCGGGGGCTGTAAAGAAATATTCCCTGTTTTGTTATGTGACCCAGAGTTTAGCTGGGTACAGCATACCAAAACACACTCTGCTCCTGTGGAGAGCTGCTTTCGTTCTGTTGAACTCAGCCCGTCTCCTAATTATATCTGCCCCAAGATCCTCATAGATTCGGATGGCGTGCCCTTCCCATTTGCAAGCTCTCTTTTCCTTGGCCCAGCGTAGGATTATCTCCCTATCCCGTTACCGGTGCAGTTTAGCTATGACTACTCTCGGTTGTTCCCCTGCCTTGGGCTTCGGGCGCAGCGACCGATGTGCTCTGTCCATTTCCAGTGGGTTGGGGAAAGTTTTCCTCCCCACTAAGTCGCCCAGCATCTCAGCCACGTATGCTGTGGGGTTTCTACCCTCGCTCCCCTCTGGCAGGCCCACTATCCTGACATTTTGCCTCCTTGAGCGGTTTTCCTGGTCGTCTACTCTGCCCTTCAGGCTCCCCTGTGTTACGCCCAGTCTCGCCACCTCCTTCTCCAGGGCCGTGACCCGGTCGCTCGCGTCAGTCGCTGCTTTCTCCAGCTCCTTAATGGTCGCCTCCTGGGCTTCCAGTTTCTCCCCTTGGGTATCCAATTTCTCCTCTAGTCTGGTCAGGGTCTGCTGCACCCCTGACATGACCCTGTCCATTGCTGCCTGCACTGTGGCCTCTATTTCTGCCTTCACCTCTGCCTTGAGTACCTGCAACTGCTCCCTCAGCTCCTCGGTAAAGTGTGCCTTCCAGTTCCCGCTCCCCCCTGGCCCCGGGGGAGAGGGCACCTGTCGGTCCAGCTCTTTGCGATGCGGCGATACGTTCGTTCCGCCGCTTCGCTCGCCTGAGCTGGCTCGCCCCTTGCCCGGTCTGTATCTGGTGACCCTTCTCCCTCTGATCTGGCTCTCTTCTGGCATTTTTTCCTCACACTTCCCTTTCTTCTTCCCTTGTTTTTCTTTCCCCCCCTTTTCCTCCTTTTCCGCACCCTATCTTTATTCTTTGTCTCTTCCCTCCTCCCTCCTTTCCTTTGCTACTTTATTTTTCCCCCTTTTATACAACTCCTCTTAGGTAGGCTTGTTTTGGATCGGACAAGAGAGTGCAAGGAGAGAAAAAAATTTTTAAAAAATAAAATAAAGTAATAAAAATATATATGTATATATTTCCCCCTCCCCTCTCTTTAACAGTTTTCTTTTTGTAAAAGTTCTTCTCTTTTTCTTCCTTTCCCCTCTCACCCAGGGTAGAGAGGCTTCTGGTTCAGAGTCTCGTGGTGGTCGCTGCCGGTGGGTGGGGGTTGGGTCGGTCCCCGCTGCTCCGTTTTGGTCGCCGCTGGTCGCACCCCGCGCTCTCCCGGTGGGGGGGGTGTCGACCTGCCGATGCCGCCGCCGAGTATTCAGGTCTCTGCTCCCTTCCCGCAGGCTGGGCCCCGCTTCCGACCGGGTCGCTGCCGCTCCACTCCTGGCCTGCGCTCTGGTGCCCCGGGGGGGGGGGGGGGGGACCTGCCGATGCCGCCGCTGAGTATTCTCTGCCTGCCGTATCGTGGGGTGGGGGGGGGGGGGTACCCTTCCCTGCCCTGCTCTCCCCGCTGCAGAGATAAACGCCCTGGCCTCTTCACTCTGCGGGAGCCCCCTTTTTGTAAATAATATGTACTTCAGCTTAATTTTTAGCACATAAATATTTGGTAATGCTGAAGTATTTTTAAGCATCAGAGTTGTACATTTTTATGGTTATTTATTCAGTAAAGACGGTAAATCAGCAAACTCATTAACAGCATAGTTGAGTAATATGTTCTGCTTCTGTGTACCTAGGAGTGTGGCTGTGTTTCTTATCTTTCAATTCACAAAAAGTTATAGTGCTCAATTTTTTTCATGCATAACGAAAATGAAATGAAAATCACTTTATTGTCACGAGTCGGCTTCAATGAAGTTACTGTGAAAAGCCCCTAGTTGCCACATTCCGGCGCCTGTCCGGGAAGGCTGGTACGGGAATCGAACCGTGCTGCTGGCCTGCTTGGTCTGCTTTAAAAGCCAGCGATTTAGCCCAGTGAGCTAAACCAGCCTCATGTTCGGTGTGCACTGGATTCTTTCATGGTTAAGAGCCAAAAACAAAAGCTGAAAATGCAATGGTCATTTAAGCACTTGATGTGTTTTCAGCTTTTTCCATTAAAAAAAAAAAAAATTTTTTTTAAATTCCTTATTTCCAGTATCTGCAAAGCTTGCCTTTTTACAAGAAAAAACAGGAGCGAAAGGAATTGGCGGGGGCTACCCAGAGGTGCAAATAGTTTTGATGAGTAGTAAGAGCCCCTGGATTTGAGAATGCAGTGGTGAAGAAAATACCAGATGGGCTGAAAGAGGCCATTTTTATTCTCCTGATAACCCTCAAAACCCTGCTCTTTCCAGCACTGATGAATCCTAGCACACTGCCGAGCTAAAAACCCTTTCACCAGTCTTGCCGTTGGTTAAATCCTTGTATACATGCCTAAATTTGGTTGCATCCTACGTGCACTGCTTGTACCTAAATAAAGGTCGTGGTTCTCAAAGCTGAAAACTGTTTTCGTGACACTGAGCTTGAAAAAACAATTTTACGCTTTTTAAGGCATCTAAAGAGATGATGTAGTATAACTAATTCAGATTTTTTAAATGTTAGTTCCTCCACTCTAATCCACAACTGACAGAGAGGAACGATTGACCATAAGAGTTAGGCCTCAAATCTGAATAATGCAGTTGGTGGTGGCAGCAAACGGTGCCACTGGGCAGATAATAAAAATAGCAGGCCATCCCAACAGACATGAATTGTGGGGGTGAGAACTACAAAAATATAATTGATTGGAGAAGACCTCAAGTATGAAATTGGTGAGATTTGTACCATGTAACTTTTAAGATTAATTTAAGAGTATTAAATGAGCACTGTAAATCATGGATGCTGAAATAGACTCGTGTCAATTTAAACGGCTGACTTATGTTGCAGGCAGGAAGCCCAGAAACCCTGTGGAAATGGGGTTTGGAGTTGAGAATGGGATCGGGAAGCACTAAAAATTCAGTCTTTACTTTTGACCATCAGAATCTGAGCGTTTGGGGAGGCAGGAAGAGAAAATTTAGGTTAAACAAGGGCGTGGAATACATCAGTGAGGTATTTCAGGTATAAAATTTGATGGATGGGGGAAGATGGAATGACGAGGAGGGATTGAGAGAGTGGGGGAGAGTTAATCTGTGCAAGGGAATGTTACAGGGTTCCGGGCTACCAGTGAAGTTGTAAGAGTACCCATGCCATCTCCCTCGGATGATTTGTCTTCCCAGCACTGAATCAAAAAAAAAACACAATTCTTCAAATGCTTATGCTGTACAAATGCAGTAGAAGCACTTTCAAACAAAACATGGTTATCAAACAGATGTTTTTTAAGAACAAAGAATGCACAATAAATAAATGAATCAGCAATTGAACAAATGCACAGGCCGGTACCACAGTGGAGGTTATAAGTATCAATAGGGTGAGCAGAAAGGATGATTGAGTTGAAATTATGCAGCACAAGTCCATAAACAAGTTAAGGGACTTCCTTCCCGCCCATCAATGTTGTAATGCTGAATTAAGCAATGACTCTTCAAACAAATTTTTTTTTTGTTTTGAAGACCCTCTTGCTGCTGCACCCCCTCTAGCTCCTAGTGCTGCCTCACCGCTCCAGGGACCCGCGTTCAATTCTGGCCTCTGGTGACTGTCTGTGTGGAGTTTGCACTTTCTCCCTATGTCTGCATGGATTTCCTTCGGGTGCTCCAGTTTCCTGCCACAGTCCAAAGATGTGCGCTAGGTGGATTGGCCATGCTAAATTGTCCCTTCGTGTCCAAAAGGTTAGGTGGGGTTACAGGGATAGGGTGATGGTGGATGCATGGGCCGAAGTAGGGTGCTCCTTCCAAGGGCTGCTGCAGACGATGGGCCGAATGGCCTCCTGTGATGTAGGGATTCTCTGATTGCTCATCCATAGACTCCATTCATTTTCTCTCTCTCTCTTTCTCACCTTCCACTCGTCATTGCTGCCCACTTTGCTGTCTTGTGATCCTGCTTGATCTGCATGCCACAGTTGTCTTGATTCTCCACATATAATGCCACAGAATATTGACATTTGCTTATTTGCATTTGAAATTATACAGTATAGTATTTTGCTACTTGCACCAAGCAAAAGAATTAAAATCTTTGCCTGATACTGTTGATGTGGCGCTGGACAGGAAATGGCTTCACGTATTGCACCACAAACCTTATAGTCAAGTGGATGGATGTTGAGGTTCATTCTCCCATGATCCAATTGAATGGCAGTATAAACCTTGAAGGTTTGAATCGTATACTCCTATTCATTTGTATCTCCCAGAAACGTATATTTGTAACAATTACTTTCTATGAAATTACATTGAGGATACTGCTAAAAATTTGTGAACAGTCATTGTTGAATAAGTGCCAACGCATTGCTTGCTAACTTAAAAGTATAAAGTAAAGCACATCTTGGTAATACTTTTTTTACGTATGAATCACAATCCCAGAGGCTCTTTGGCCGAACCAATTCAGTTTGATGTTTAGCTCATGAGCAGCAGTCCCATTCTAGTCTCATGTTTTCAAATATCTATTTTATTCTTTCCTTCACCTTCCATGTAGCCTTATTAATTGTTTATATCACTAATTCCGGTCGTGTATTCCACAGCACCTCAATTCTCTTGATCCGAGGATGGGCTGGTGAATGGTGTGGAAAGTTAGTTCCCTGATCTTTGTGCTAAACCTCTTGCATTAATCTAGTATCTATGGTCTCTTTTAGTTCCTTCAATCACTGGAAACAATGTATTATTCCTTCCTTATGACCAGAAATGAGATCACTGTAGAATCGAAATAGAACAAGTTCTTCTGTCATTCCAGTATCAAGAAGAAATTTGAAATCCTTCATAGAATTGAGACTAGCTCTGACCTTTTAAAGCTGGCACAGAATTGAAACAAAACCCAACGTGATTATTTTCAAAAATGGCAATAAAATAATCTGTTAACTGTAGGCTGTCTAATCATCCATTCCTAATGGAGCATTGTTCTTTAGGAAGAGGTTTGATGAAGTAAAAATAAATTACTATTATATAATTGCAACTTGGGAAAGCCTCAAATCCTTCGCTTGAATTTTAAAATTGCAGTCAATGGTATGGCGAGGAACGTGGATTACCTGTATGAAAATCTGAAATTATTATTTTTTCCTTTTTGGAGTACCCAATTATGTTTTTCCCCACTTGAGGGGCAATTTAGCATGGCCAATCCACCTAACCTGCACATCTTTGGGTTGTGGGGGTGAAACCCACGCAGACACAAGGAGAATGTGCAAACTCCACGCGGACAGTGACCCAGGGCCTGGATTCGAACCAGGGTCCTCATTGCCGTAGGCAGCAGTGCTAACCACAGCCATGTGCCACCCCGAATGAAATTATAACGAACTGGAATCAAATTATTCCTGAGCACCTCAGATTTTTGAGAAAGTGGCAATTACAATGCTAATAATTTTTTTGGGGGGGCCTTAAATTCCATAGGTAAGCCTACAACACTATGGGGACATAGGTATCCTGGGCAGAATTAAGTGCAAAGGGAATTGGTTAAAATAAAGGAACAGTAAATACTAGTTAGGCGAGAGATATTGGACAAGACCTGTGAATATCTTCATTGCAGGGTCAGTTTTTTTTTTAAAGCCTGCTGTAGTTTTGTTTTATCTTTGATTGCATATTCTTTCCCTTGTTCCTGAATCTGTTCCTTTTTTAATTTATACATTTTTTTAAGCCATTTAATGTCATGCTTTTTTTTGTCTTCAGTTGCCGCTTCTCTCTGCATATTTTTCAACTTTTGCTTCCAATTGCTTACTCCCTAAGATTTGAAACATCTGCTTGGTAGTACAGAACTTAAATATTGCTGAAGGAGACATGCTGCTTAAACCTTTTGTCTTGCACTCTTCAGGATAAATCCAGGAATGCTAAATTTCAAATGATCACAGCTGATTGGTTGTCAACTCTTGATAGGCCGAGGCCTTGCCATGGATAAATAAATAGGTACCTATAGGCTCCCCAGGTATTTCCAAAAAGATTCTTCAAGAAGTACTATCCAATTTCATAATCGCGTCTAACAGTAGTAGATGTTTTTTGCAAGCATGGCAGTGCAATCTGTACTCTGCCTATTACAAACAAGTGAAGGAACATGCAATCATGTGCCTGGAATCACAGCTGAAGTGAAATTCAATTCTGCACTTGCTGAACAACCCTAAGTGGGCTAATAGCTACAGTAACAACTAATTTAAGATGACTGGTTAGGCTCATTTTTTGCGCTTGCTAGAAACACCATGCGTTCAAATGCAGGGAACTGTTGGCTGTAAACAAAAAGAATATGTCCAAGCTTTGTGCTCTTTTTGAATTGCACAGGAGCTAGTGCTTGCTTTCTCCATGGCAAAGCCTTCGTCCGTCTATCCCCTATCCCATCCGTTTTCTCCTGTAGTATAAATTATTGTGCTTGTTTGTTTTTAGATTTGGTATTCTTGCATTTACCCTGATGTGTAAGATGAAAAGCAACATGTCTCTTTTCTAACAATTTCATACACCCTGCAATCTTCGCTATTGCAATCCTTTTAAATACTTACTACTCCAGGCTTGCTGTGTGAGATGGCTGGTGTAACTGTACCCTTAATAAAATTTTAAAGTATGAAGTTAGTTGCACTTGAGCGGCTAATGTTTTGTTTCCATAAGACAATGAATATAATAGTTTAGCTCAGCAGCTTCTATTTATATAGCATCTTTAACACAACACCCCAAGGCATTTCTCAGAAGCAATATAATACAAAATACAGAGTTAGAGGAGTATAAACATCTCTACTATTTGGGACTGCAGAATAGAAAGGCAAGATTGCACTTTCTCCCCGTCTCTGCGTGGGTTTCCTTCAGGTGCTCCGATTCCCTCCCACAGTCCAAAGATATGCAGGTTAGGTGGATTGGTCATGCTAAATTGCCCCTTAGTGTCCAAAAGGTTAGGTGGGGTTACAGGGATAGGATGGAGGCGTAGGGTGCTCTTTCCAATGGCCAGTGCAGATTCGATGGGCTGAATAGCCTCCTTCTGCACTATACACTCTATGATTCTAAGGCAATGGCAGAACCTGAAAATTAGGATGAGAATTGGCGTTGCTTAACCAGCAACCAATGTAGGTGAACAAGCACAGAGGTGATCAGTGAGTAGTGAGACTGATCAGGAGGGAATTGGGATAGTTGAGCCAAATGGGTAGGAAAGGCATCGATGAGGGTTTCTGCAGCAGATGAGCTGAGGGAGGGATGGAGTTGGGCAATCTTACAAGGTGGAAATGGACTGTGTTGTTGATTATGTGCATATATGATTGGAAGAGCATCTTGAGGTCAGAGAAGAGAACATGGTTATGATAATCCGGTTCAGCCTCACAGTTACCAAGAGGAGGAATGGAGTTGGTGGCGAGAGACTATAGTTTCTGGGTCCGGGTCCAATGAACATGGGTTTTAGTCTTTTCATTGGAAGAAACTTCTCCTTTATTGCATATCTGACTAGCAGTCTGATAATTTGTAAATAGTGGATGAGTCAAGAAATGTGCTGTTGAGGTGAGGCTGGGTGTTGTTAGCATATATGAAAATTTCCACCCTGATTGCGGATATGCTACCAAGGGGCATGTGAGAAATAAGAGGTGGGGGGAGGGTGCCAACAGTGTGGCAGTGGGAAGAGAAACCATTTGAAGATCATTTACTAGCTACAATTGGATAGATATAAATGAAACCAAGTGAACGCTGTCCCACAGTAGCGGAGAGATTTTGAAGGAGGCTGATGTGGCAAACCATGTCAAAGGATGTGGAGAGGCAGTTCCAAGTCACATTAGGATGTCATTTGGTGACTAGAGGATTGTTTCAGTACTGTGGTGAGCACAGACCTGATTTGAAATGATTCAAACATGACATTGCGGGAAGGATGGGCTTGGCATGAATTTGAGAGGCAATAACACATTTTGAGTACTGTGGAGATTAACTAGATTTCTATGAAATCCTGAGTTAATTTGTATAATTGCTCAGAGTGGATAATAATCTTTATTAGTGTCACAAGTAGGCTTGCATTAACACTGCAAAGCCTATGAAAAGCCTCTAGTTGCCACACTCCGACACTGACCGAGTATTCAGAATGTCCAATTCGCCTCACAACATATTTTTCGGGACTTGTGGGAGGAAACTGAAGCACCCGGAGGAAACCCATGCGGACACAGAGAGCGTGCAGACTCCGCATAGACAGTGATCGAACCCGGGTCTGTGGCACTGTGAAGCAACAGTGCTAACCACTGTGCTACCGTGCTGCCCCAGGCAACACCACAGGTTCAAAAATAATTTCCGATATCACACAGGACTGGTTGGACAGCAGAGAGGAAAGTGAGGCCTGTGAGTGAATAAGTGAAAACACTGTGCAGAAGTAAACAGTGCACTCTTGATGCTATATCCAGCAACTTCAAAGTTGGCTTTAATATAAATTGAAGGTTATTTTTCTGGCCAATATAAATTACTACCTGTTTAAAATGTGGAGTGGTGGAACCTAATATACCTCCATAGCTTGATGGGAGTGGAATGGGAGAGAAAGCGTTACAACTGGATGTTATCCTGTTCTCGTCAGCCCTGCACCCCCCCCCCCCCCCCCCCCTTACTACTCATCATTACCACCCACTTCTATTCATGCATACACTTAAAGCAAGGTCAGAAAATGTGAGCAGATTGTACGATCAAAATCGCTGGCAAATCTGATTTTTATCGTCAGGAGAACGGTCATAAACATTTGAAGGGAGAATAAAATTCACTGTCTTACATATTGAGTGCATTCTGCACATTTAAGCTGTAGAAATGCAGCTATAAGTAGTGTACATTATAAACACGGGAGATCCAGATCATTTATCTTGTGCATTTGTAAAATGGACTTGTGGTTGGCTGAGGGATAATTTAATAAGCACATGACCTCGGCTGCTTGTGATTTCCTCAGAGCAAACGTGCTGCAGTATTCCAAAAAGAGATGGAAATGGATGATGCTTGATTTCATTTGATTGGCTGTTTCAGTGATTGCCACAGTATGTTGGGCACAGTCATGCTGCTGATTTCAACTGGAAAAGCTGTGCTGTACTTTAAATACCAGTGGCTGACAAAACGAAACTGAAGATTTTGTTTTTATTTCAGATTGTCAAATTGAGTTGAATTGTATTTGTAATTTATAAGAATTTTGTACAGTGCCAAATGAGATCTAAAAACTGTTTAAGGTGACAGTTGCATTGATTTTTATATTTTGGCAATGAACTGGACAGCTCTATTTAGTGCAATGGCCCCTGTCTTAGCAGCATCTTGGGAATAGCGTATGGGGCCTGCACTGTAATGTTGCAAATGCAGAGTCCATCCGTCTCATGCCTGTTCTTTCTGATCTAAAACATTTAACTGTTCTATGCAATGCAGGCATCTAGAAAATCTATAGCAAAAGGAAATCTTATAAAAGGCGAGGGTGTGCAGCCATTTGGACTTTGGAGGTGTCAAATGAGGAATTTAAGGCTGCATTTGCATACTGCAGAAGATGAAATGCTTTCCTTGCAATTTCTCTCAGGTGTTTAAGACTTCTACCCCTGGTACTAATTCACTGATGTCAACATCATCTTTTGATCAAGGTATGGAATATAAACCAAAGATTCCAATTCTAGCATCATGAAAATTCATAATTTGCTGTTGAGATTTTTTTGCTGGTAACCTTTCATTCCCAAGGGTTCTGCAGCATGCTGCTTCCCCTGAATAATTGCATCTCAAAGGGAAAGTCTGCAGAAGACTCCTTCGGCTGCATTACTGAAACCAAACTTCAATTGGATAATGCTTTCTATAGTTAATATTTTTTAAATGTATCTGTTTCATTGCATGGGTTTGCCTACTGTATCCGATATAATGCCAAATATGCTGTCATTGGGAAATATTTTGTATCTGTCACCGATTTACCTTCAGTTTGTTTTGCAGTAGTAAAATATTCTTCCCACAATTATACCTGATTTTGAGGCTCATTAACATATGTTTCAAGCGTATAAAAATTATAATCCTTATATTCTTTCATATGAAATACTTTGGATATTTTAGCATTATGGCCTTGTTTGATTGCATTGTATGTCTAGTGCTAATAGCTATAATTTTTCAATTTTTATGTGCCACTGTAAATAAAAAGTCTGTGGGCGAGGAGTGCTGAGTATGGGTGGGTAATATCACTGGAAAGTAAAAATGTACCAGCAGCAAATAACACTTGAATAAAATATTGTGATCATGCTTTTATAGAACCCAGTACACTACAGTCTGTTGAAATATATCCTTATAAGTTTATGAAAATGAATGTGGGTGTTTTACATTCACTGGGGCATTTGAAAGTAAAACATTTGTAAATTGCATGCACCTTGGACAGAAATGGCACCTTGGACAGAAATAGCATGGCTTTTTGCCATCTATTCCAAAAGGATTGGTCTTTCACTGACCTATTTCTTTCTAATTCCTTGTGTATATATTTCACAAATGCACAAAATAACTTTAGAATCTACTTGAGCATCATATTTGAAAAAAATGAAAGATAAAATCAATAAACAGTTTGTATTCTGCTTTAGAGTTGTCAATTAGCAGTAATCTGGAACTGGAATAATTCTGCAGAGCTCGCCCACCTGTGGCATTATAAACAGTGCTGTTCAGATTCCGTTGTCCTTTTGCACAACATTGTAGGAGCAAAGTTATTACTCGTGTCCAGCTAGTAGCCCTGAAACTGAGTGCAGGATATTCACAACTAACTATTTTCGGAGGACCTTCCACGTTCTCCACGTGTCTGCATGGGTTTCTTCCGATAGTCCAAAGAAGATAGCTGGATTGGCAATCCTAAATTACCTCTTGGTGTCCAGGGATGTGCAGGTTAGGGTGTGGTGGATGGAGGAGAGGACCTGGGAAGAATGCTCTTTTCGAGGGTTGGTGCAGGTTCGATGGGCGGAATGGCCTCCCACACTAGGGATTCTATCCATAATAACATTTGGAATTATGGTACGGTATGTGAATTGTTAAACTGGTGAAATTCTGGCTTTAGATTGATCACATGTCACAAACTCCAACACTAACTTCCTGCTAGCACAGGACATAGGTCATTCTGAGCACCAACTCAGACATTTCTCCCTACCTCTACCTGGACCATAACACCACTGCCGAACATCATGCCAGGACTGTCAGCAAGCTCATCTCAGGAGATCTTCCCTCCACAGCTTTGCACCTTGTAGTCTCCAAACTCTGAACAGCCTACTTCTAGTTACTTACCAAAATCCAGAGACGTCCATCCTTTGACCAATCCTTTGTGCCTGTTTATGCGCCACAAACTATTTCCTTCTATCTTGACTTTCTTTTCTCCCTTTTGTCCGGTCTCTTCCCACCAATATTTGTGATTCCTCTGACACACTGTAATTTTAACTACTTTCAATTTCCCTGCCCGAACCGCCACCTTTTTTACTGTCGACTTTCAATCCCTCCATCTTTGACCAGGAAGGTCTATGGGATATCTGCTTATTCCTTAAATGGAGGTCAGAGCAATCCCCAACCGCCACTATCATCCTCCTCTCCTTGAAAAATTTCTTCTTTTACTACTTCCACTAAATAAAATGTTTATATAGGTACCTGCATAAGTCCTAGTTATGCCTTTTTGTGAGATATCATAGAATTTACAGTGCAGAAGCTATGGGTACCTGCATAGATCCCAGTTATGCCTTTTGGTGAGGTATCATAGAATTTACAATGTAGAAGGCGGCCATTCGGCCCATTGAGTCTGCACTGGCTCTTGGAAAGAGCACCCTACTTAAGCCCAACTAACCTTCACATTGCTGGACTGTGGGAAGAAACTGGAGCACCCAGAGGAAACCCACGCAGACACTGAGAAAATGCAGACTGCCAAGGGACACCCAAGCTGGGAATCAAGCCTGGGACCCTGGAGTTGTAAAGCAACTGTGCTAACTATGCTGCCAAGTGAAGCAGTGATTTACTTGTATCTATTTCAATTTCTGTATTTGCTGCTTACAATACGGTCGTCTCTACATTAGGGAGACCAAACTCTGATTGGGTGACCACTTTGCGTCTGCTCAGTCTGAAAACATGACCCTGCCCTTCTGGCTGCTCCCCCTTTTAATTTGTCACCTTGCTCTCATGTTTGCGTTTCATTCTGCTGTAATCTTAAGTGAAACCCAACATAAGCTTGAGGACTAGCACCTCATCATCCATTAAGGCACTTTACAGCCTCCTGTATTTAACATTGAGTTTGTGATGACTGAACGATTTTAGGAATATTGGATTCTAATTATTATGAATAAAGATTCACAAAATTCTGGGTGCTTTTAGAAACCCAAGGTGAAGTTGACCAAGAGGAATGTGATTTTCAGTCCTGAGTTAATGCGCTGTGGTTTGACTGGATTCAGTCCCTGGGGACTTAATGTGCTTTCAGTCTCTGGGAAGTTGACTTGTTTTTCAGCTTGGAAGATAATGTCATTGCTGGGTGGAGTTGAGAGATTTGGGGGGAGATTTTTGAGAACTTTTGAAGAGGCTACCACCGTAAAGGCAGTTTTCTATCCCAGGAGGACAGTTTAAAAAAAGAATAATATTTTAAAGCAGAGCAGTCTTGACTGAAAAAGAGGAAGAGGCTAAAACAACCCAGTTAAAGCAATTATTTGAAGATATTCAGCCAGAGTCTGCAGGGTTCTATTCTGCAAAGCAAGTATTACTTTATGCAATGCTGGTTTTAAACTGGATTGAGAGCTGTATGTTTCTTCGTGTTGGCTGTTTTTTTTGGGGTGTGAAGTTAGAGTTTAATATTGTATTCATAATTTTATTTTTTAAAAACCAAAGCCCTATGTTTTTTTTTGTTCCTGCAATCTCTCCTGGAGCAAATCATTCTTTCCAATCTTACAAAATAAACTAAAATATTGGGGTTTCGGTCCAGATTCTAGTCACTGTTGGGGTCTGGTTTGGGGTCATAATGTTCAACAACTTCGCACCATGAAGGAACGCACATCCACTTTAAATTATTTTTGCCAAGTGCCAGTCTGTATCGCGTGTTTTGCTTTCAGACAGAGCTGTCCTACCATTAACGCTTCTGGATCAAAGTTTTGTTTCTTTACTACAATCATTACCACTCCCTTTGCCTTTTTTGTTTTGCGACATCTGCCTGTGAACCTCTGACCTTTCTTTTTCCTACTTGACCCACCTCTTTTTTTCAATATCATAAAACCCATCACATTTCTACCTCTTCAGATCCAAAGAGTCATATTGGACTCTACGTTACCTATGTCTATCTCTCCACAGACGCTGCCGGACCTGCACATTTCTGTTTTTATTATGGGTTGTTCTGGGGGATGCAGGAAGGAAGAGTGCACGCCAAGGAACGGTTCAGCTTTACAGCAGTAACTTCCAACGGGGTCTCGCGTATTCCACCTTCCTTCCAAATTTAATTGTTGAAATTGAGATTTCTTTACAATTTGACTCCTTGTAGTTGAAATGGAACTCAAATATGTATCTAAAAGAGTGCATGTGCAGCATTATTGACTGGTTTATTTTTGCTGTAATTGGATTGTTCAAATTGAGAGTTACGCATTAGAAGTTAAACCCTGAATGTTCATATACCACATTCTATTTCTGGCTTTGAATACAGGCTCATGAGTTTGATTTTCATGTGATTACAATTCAGAGGCCTGTGTTAAGCGGCAGGGCTCTATCCGCCAAATTAATGTGGCCTGAATATTTTGGGTGGAATGCTGTCATTGTGCGTTAGCAAGAGGATATTTCTAATGGAACATGTTCAAGCTTTTGTCATAACCCCACGCATTGCTATAACTGAGTGGGCCTATATTTCTGCTGATTTTCCTTTGAATTTTCCACTGAAAGAGTGGTGTGGGAAAGAGGGGTTCCTTTTCATGGGACACTGGCATCAGTTTTGGGACAGGGGGGACCTATACCGTTGGGATGGTCTCCACCTGAACCGAGCTGGGACCAGTGTTCTGGCGAAAAGAGTAAATAGGGTGGTCAATAGGACTTTAAACTAGAGATTGGGGGGAAAGGGAAAGTCAGGGAACCAAGAGGTGAAGAAATCAGTGGGAAGCGTAGCTGCTTAGGATTACAAAAAATCACGAAAAGACAGAGCTCAGGAGAGGTTACGATAGTCCCCATCTCACAAAATATGACAGTGTATGGAAAGGCTCAGTAAACCAAGGTCCACCACACTAAGAAAACAAAAAGGGACAGTCACTAGGGAATTAAAGGTGCTATATTTAAATGCCCGCAGTGTACGGAACAAGGTAGATGAGCTTGTGGCCCAGATTGTGACTGGCAGGTATGATGTGGTAGGCATCACAGAGACGTGGTTGCAGGGGGTTCAGGACTGGCAGTTAAACATCCAGGGATTTACAACCTATCGAAAAGACAGAGAGGTGGGTAGAGGGGGTGGGATTGCCTTGTTAATTAGAAATGAAATTAAATCAATAGCGCTAAACGACATCGGGTCAGACGATGTGGAGTCTGTGTGGGTAGAGTTGAGGAACCACAAAGGCAAAAAAACCATAATGGGAGTTATGTACAGGCCTCCTGACAGTGGTCAGGACCAGGGGCACAAAATGCACCACGAAATAGAAAGGGCATGTCAGAAAGGCAAGGTCACAGTGATCATGGGGGACTTCAATATGCAGGTGGACTGGGTAAATAATGTTGCCAGTGGACCCAAAGAAAGGGAATTCATTGAATGTTTACAGGATGGCTTTTTGGAACAGCTTGTGATGGAGCCCACGAGGGAACAGGCTATTCTGGACTTAGTGTTATGTAATGAGCCAGAATTGATAAAAGATCTTAAAGTAAGGGAACACTTAGGAAGCAGTGATCATAATATGGTAGAATTCAGTCTGCAATTTGAAAGAAGGAAGGTAGAATCAGATGTAAAGGTTTTACAGTTAAATAAAGGTAATTACAGGCGCATGAGGGAGGAACTGACGAAAATCGACTGGAAGCAGAGCCTAGTGGGAAAGACAGTAGAACAGCAATGGCAGGAGTTTCTGGGAGTAATTGAGGACACAGTGCAGAGGTTCATCCCAAAGAAAAGAAAGGTTATCAGAGGGAGGATTAGGCAGCCATGGCTGACAAAGGAAGTCAGGGAATGCATCAAGGCAAAAGAGAGAGCCTATAATGTGGCAGAGTAGTGGGAAGTCAGAAGATTGGGAAGGCTACAAAAACAAACAGAGGATAACAAAGAGAGAAATAAGGAAGGAGAGGATCAAATATGAAGGTAGGCTAGCCAGTAACATTAGGAATGATAGTAACAGTTTCTTTAAATACATTAAAAACAAACGGGAGGCAAAAGTAGACATTGGGCCGCTCCAAAATGACGCTGGTAATCTAGTGATGGGAGACAAGGAAATAGCTGAGGAACTTAATAAGTACTTTGCGTCAGTCTTCACAGTAGAAGACATGAGTAATATCCCAACAATTCAGGAAAGTCGGGGGGCAGAGTTGAATATGGTTGCCATCACAAAGGAGAAGGTGCTAGAGAAACTAAAAGGTCTGAAAATTGATAAATCTCCGGGCCCAGATGGGCTACATCCTAGAGTTCTAAAGGAGATAGCTGAAGAAATAGTGGAGGCGTTAGTTATGATCTTTCAAAAGTCACTGGAATCAGGGAAAGTCCCAGAGGATTGGAAAATCGCTGTTGTAACCCCCCTGTTCAAGAAGGGAACAAGAAAAAAGATGGAAAATTATAGGCCAATTAGCCTAACCTCGGTTGTTGGCAAAATTCTAGAATCCATCGTTAAGGATGAGATTTCTAAATTCTTGGAAGTGCAGGGTCGGATTAGGACAAGTCAGCATGGATTTAGTAAGGGGAGGTCGTGCCTGACAAACCTGTTAGAGTTCTTTTGAAGAGATAACAAATAGGTTAGACCAAGGAGAGCCAATGGATGTTATCTATCTTGACTTCCAAAAGGCCTTTGACAAGGTGCCTCACGGAAGACTGCTGAGTAAAATAAGGGCCCATGGTATTCGAGGCAAGGTACTAACATGGATTGACGATTGGCTGTCAGACAGAAGGCAGAGAGTTGGGATAAAAGGTTCTTTTTCGGAATGGCAACCGGTGACAAGTGGTGTCCCGCAGGATTCAGTGTTGGGGCCATAGCTGTTCTCTTTATATATTAACGATCTAGATGACGGGACTGGGGGCATTCTGGCCAAGTTTGCCGATGATACAAAGATAGGTGGAGGGGCAGGTAGTATTGAGGAGGTGGGGAGGCTGCAGAAAGATTTAGACAGTTTAGGAGAATGGTCCAAGAAGTGGCTGATGAAATTCAACGTGGGCAAGTGCGAGGTCTTGCACTTTGGAAAAAAGAATAGAGGCATGGACTATTTTCTAAACGGTGACAAAATTCATAATGCTAAAGTGCAAAGGGACTTGGGAGTCCTAGTCCAGGATTCTCTAACGGTAAACTTGCAGGTTGAGTCCGTAATTAAGAAAGCAAATGTAATGTTGTCATTTATCTCAAGAGGCTTGGAATATAAAAGCAGGGATGTACTTCTGAGGCTTTATAAAGCACTAGTTAGGCCCCATTTAGAATACTGAGCAATTTTGGGCCCCACACCTCAGGAAGGACATACTGGCACTGGAGCGGGTCCAGCGGAGATTCACACGGATGATCCCAGGAATGGTAGGCCTAACATACGATGAACGTCTGAGGATCGTGGGATTATATTCATTGGAGTTTAGGAGGTTGAGGGGAGATCTAATAGAAACTTACAAGATAATGAATGGCTTGGATAGGATGGACGTAGGGAAGTTGTTTCCATTAGCAGGGGAGACTAGGACGTGGGGGCACAGCCTTAGAATAAAAGGGAGTCACTTTAGAACAGAGATGAGGAGAAATTTCTTCAGCCAAAGAGTGGTAGGTCTGTGGAATTCATTGCCACAGAGGGCGGTGGAGGCCGGGACATTGAGTGTCTTTAAGACAGAAATTGATAAATTCTTGATTTCTCGAGGAATTAAGGGCTATGGGGAGAGAGCGGGTAAATGGAGTTGAAATCAACCATGATTGAATGGTGGAGTGGACTCGATGGGCCGAATGGCCTTACTTCCGCTCCTATGTCTTATGGTCTTATGAATAAAATACCCTAATATCTCAGATTGTGAAAGAGGACAGAAAATTGAAACTTGTGTGGCAGTACCTCTCACTGAGTTTTTATACTGGAATTGTTTTGGTAGCAAAGGAAACAATATCCCTTGTCTGTATTACTACATAGAGAGGAGATAAAAGGTCACTTTCTTTACAATTATGGGTAAGCTTCTCCTCTAGTTAGCATGAAATTAGCTCCTTTGTCCTGTCACATAGATCATGTTTGATGATTGCACGTTTGACCCAATACACTTTTGCGGCTAGTGATATATGGATAAGTAGTTTCCTCCTAATAACTTGTTATCCAAAATTTATAATTATCCCTTTAACCTGAGGACACCAATAACAATGGCAGTCTAAATCATCTGAGACCAGGACCAGTAAGTCAAATTTGAATCCTCTTAAAATTAAAGGACGATGATTATTTTAAAAAACAGATGTAAAGTTATTGATAACTGCCAAAAAAATTAATTCCTGGGTTAAAGTCAGATTATTGCTATTGATTTATTTTGCATATAACATGTGGATTGAGTTGATCTTGGGACCCTGATTACATGCAGAAAGTTAATATGGGTGGTGTATTTATATTCCAAGTTTAATTTTTACCTGGCTGTTTGAAATTCTATTGTATATATGTTGTGCAGTGAATCCCTACCATGTTTCCAGCATAATTTAATTCCAGTAGCATTAATTCCATCAGTATGTCTTTTACAAGTTGCCATCCTTTTTAAAGCTGGTGTTTCCTTAAGATGAATTTTGCAAACCATGTTTTTCAAAGCATCTGTGAAATATGGGTTTTCTGTAAATCCAGCTTCAAGGCATAGTGTAAATGACTACAGCATATCCTGTTTGATATCCGTTATCTGTTCAGCCTGTGTGGTAAGAATATAGTTCTGTAGCACAGATGATCAACTATCTCTTTCTAGTTTATAATACATAAATATTTGGGGAGGGAGGAAATGAACAGACGATTTAAGAACAATTACCCTTGTGAAAACATGACTGAACTGGAGATGGTGTAGAGTGAATGAGGTTAAATGCTGCAAGGTCTAGTTGTTGCAAATTGAAAGGTATGGTGGCATGTTTGTTTACATTGGATTCAGTCCCCAGAGAAGTTAATCCGAATTGGTTGGGGTGGTGGGGTTTGTTTAAAACTGCATTACAGTTGTATTTTTCTGGAATTTCATTCTAGGTTGCACAGTTACTGGTAGTGTTTCGTATGTGGAACCCTAATCATGAAGGGTGATTCACATATAGATAATCTAGGTGTAGTGTTTTAGTGATTATGCTATTTTCTTCGTGAAAAGTAACGTCCAGTCTTGATGTCTATGAATATTCTCTGTACTGGGTTATTTTGTTATTTGTAGCAGAGGATGCGAGAATAGTGGTATTCAAAAGCCATCACCATGTACAAAAGAAATGAGTTAACTAATTGAATCAACTTGAATGGAATTGGGAGGCACAGAACGGCAATTTATTTCTTATGGTCTTTGTTACCTGTTTTATTGACTGGCTCCAATTCTTAATATGTACGTAGGCTCCTTTTCCCACTTATCTAACTTGCACTCCTCATCGCTGCCCCATCATGTTTTTCTTGCACGCTCATGCTTCTCAAATTTGATCTAGAACTACATCTTTCTCACTTTGGGCTTGCATGCACCTATTGAGCTGAACAAAAATGTTTTAATGTTTTTCTTTTGGCAATTTATGCATCTCCTAGGAAAAGTGATATATTGGGTATATAGTTGGATTGGCCAGATGCTGTCAATCGAATACTTCCAGAATTAACTCAAACATATCCATGGTGACATATACCTGGCTTCTTTAGTGATCTTCCTCTGAACAGTTGTTTTCCCCACCACGTTAGCTGGATAAATGTCATCACAGATTGTACGACTGAGAAGGAAGCCATTCAGCCCATCAGGTCTGCACTGGCTCTCCATGACTCCGCTGTGTTCTCGCCTTGTTTTCACTGCTGAGTTCTCAGAAAGCTGTAAAACCTGTACACCTAGAGTTAAACAAGAAAAATCCATGTCTACATTACCTTTTTCTAAAAATGAATTCATGGGATGTGGGCACCACTAGTTAAACCAGCATTTATTGCTCTTGAGAAGGTGGTAGTGAGCTGCCTTCTTACAATGTTGCAGTCCATGTGGTGTAAGTACACCTACACTGCTGTTTGGAAGAGTTCCAGGATTTTGAGCCAACGGCGGTGAAGGAATGGCACTATCGCAGTTTGGTTTGAAAGGTGTTGTCAGAGGAGCTTCGGTGAGTTGCTGCCGTGCATCTGATACACACTACTGCATCAGTGATGGACGGATGCAAGCAAGAATCTGGTTTCTAATTATGAATAGGCTATCATGGTCTAGAATTTGTTGAGCCAGCTATCATGGTCTAGAATTTGTTGAGCCAGCCTGCTGGACATGTGCTGGAATAGGTAGGCCCATGGCACTTCCACTATTGAATAAGCGGGCAGTAGATGCTACTGTATGTTGCTGACGGCTGCCCTTTGTAGGTCCTGGGAGTGAAGGAAGCAAATGAAAGGAAATTGGATAAGTAGTGAAGGAGGAAGCAATGAAGAGGAGTGGGGCTAACTTGATTATTCTTTGAAGAAGTTGGACTCGATGGGCCGAATGGCCTTTGCTGTACTGCTTTATTATTCTGAGGGGGATGTTTGAATTGGGGTGTGCCAATGGTTTTAGGCACTGGGCTGCAGGAGGAGTACGGTTCACTTTTTTGGTACTGGCCCCAAGCAGTCCCTTTAATTTTGTGCATCTGTCATTTGCTTGATTCATTTTGCCTTTACTGCGAGGATGGTCCAGGGCAATCACTGTTGTAATGTGGATAAATGCAGTAATCAGTTTGCACAGCAAGATCCATAGTAGCAATAAGATCAATATTGGAATTGGTTAAGGAACGAATGTTAACTAAAACACTGGAGATATGTTACCTTTTAAAGCAGAGGATGTTGTGCATTTTTGTTTCTCAAAATGTAAAGATCTTTGGTCTTTCTGGAAGCTACTCAATCATTTGAATTTTTTTTTTTTTTTTTTTTGTTTTCTATTTAGCTGAAACCACCAGAATTAAATTTCCAGATTTGTTGGGAGATATTTTCAGTGCTAACTTTTTATATTCTCCCATTACAGCAGATATAATTTCAACTGTTGAATTCAACTACTCTGGAGACCTTCTAGCGACAGGGGACAAAGGTGGCAGAGTTGTTATATTTCAACGGGAGCAAGAGGTGAGTATTGAATTTGTATTTGTTGGCACCGAAGTCAGATTTTAGTAATTAACGTAATAGATCCATGTGGGTTGGTAAAGTAACTGGCAGTTTAATTTTGAGGTAAAGTGACCTCAATTCCTGCTAAATTTATTGTCATTAATTGAATAGTGTGTATCATATAAAAATAATGGAAAGGTCATCCTTTATTGCCCAGGCCCACTTATTAGGTGTGATCTTTTGTGCTTAGATAAACTTCTTCCATATTGAATTGTTTACACTGCCATCATCACAGTTTACGCGGTTCATGATCTACTGCACATATTAAGCCAGAAGGCTATTGTTACTGCTGATATCCACTACTGTTTCTGGTGCGAAGGTGTCGCTTTTTCCTTCATTTATTTATTCAATTTCCTTTTTGATCATCATTTCCTTGGGAACTACTACATTTGACATATAATGTGTGTTTTGAAAACAAAAGGCTAAGGATTGACCTTGCTCTCTTTTCCAAGATAAATGCAAGCTGTCAATAGTCGGATTGCTTTACAAAAAGGAATGTTTTCACAAAGAGACTTTTGGAGGTCAAAGAAAAGGAGCGACTTGTATTGATATGTTGTACTGACTACGGAAATTAACTTTTTATTCTCTGATTTTGTTTTGAAATATTTGTGTTGTAATGTTTTGACTTAAAGAGGAGGATCTAGGTGGCATTAAGTATCTTGAGCACACCGAGAGACATCTGGTACACTGCATATTGGATAGTGACGAGACAGGCGTTTGTAATGTTGCATTCGTAAATAAATTTAATAGGAAGGAAAAACATTTCCTGGGTGGCTGCCTGGCAATTGCATTCCCCTCACTTTCTGCATTCTGAAGGGACCTTTTCCCTCACCCATTCTTCAACATCCCCACACCTTCCTGTGGCACCTCGATGCAAGTGCAGTTTTAAGTTTGACCTCTCCACTTTCCAGCACCCCAAACATTCCCCGCAGAGGAAGGAAAAATTTGCTTTTACTTTCAATTTAGTATGCTATATTTGAGACAGTTTCCCTGCATTCGGTCAGTACGGTGACCTGAGAATCTGATCACTTGCCATTTAAACTCTCCCGCCAATCTCTCTGTCCTCCATCTTCTATGGTGTTCCAGTGAAGTTCAACACAAGCTCAAGGAACAGTACCTCATCTTTTGATTATGCACCGCTTTACTTCAGAATCAATGAGTTCAACTATTTCAGGTCATAACCACTGCCGTAATTTTTCCAGGCAGCAGCTGTTAATGATTCTGCTACTGCCGCTAATAGCGCCTCTAATCCCATCTTGTTTTTCTTGTCCCACGGCCATCCCCTTTTGCCTTGCATCATAATCCTTTGTCATTTAATCTTTCTTGTGACCCTAACACAGACCTTCTATTTTGTTCTTTCCTCCCCTCCTTTCCCTGTCTATATGCACATGATTCAAACCTGTTACATCACTGACATTCTTCAGTTTTGAAGATGGTAATCAACCTGAAATATTAACTTTATTTCTATCCACATAAATGCTGATGGACCAGCTGAATGTTTACAGAATCTGCAGTTTTGTTTTCATTTTCCTGAACCTGTTTCCCTAGTTTTGAACATTTGGTTGTTGTAAAGAATTTGCCTGGGTCAATTTTGTCTGCTCCTTTTCATTACCTTGAAAATCTGTCAAAAGAAAGTTCGCTTTCTTGATTCTTTATCAAGGTAAATTCCTAATGCCCCTCTTTAGTTAAAAGCAAATTGCTGAGGTTGCTGGAATCTAAAACCAAGAGAAAATGCTGGATACTCTCAGCAGTCAGGCAGCATTGCCAAAGCTCAATGTTGACAAAGGGTCATCTGGACTTGAAATATTAGCTTTTTTCTCTCCCTCCAAATGCTGCTAGACCTGCTGAGATTTTCCCGCATTTTCTCCTTGGTTAACACGCTTTAGGGTCTGGTTTAGCACAGTGGGCTAAATAGCTGGCTTGTAAAGCAGAACAATGCCAGCAGCGCGGGTTCAATTCCCGGACCGGCCTCCCCAAACAGGCGCCGGAATGTGACAACTAGGGGCTTTTCACAGTAACTTCATTGAAGCCTACTTGTGACAATAAACAATTATTATTATTAGCTGTTTATGTATTTTCCCCAGAATTGTAATGTTCTTCCTATGAAGAGGTGAACTGAAGTAGCAACTCCAGGTGGATCTGATTGCCTCTAGATCTGTAATCTCTGCCCCTCGATTTATGAAGACTCCTTTACCGGTTCCTGCAATCAAGCAATGTTTAATCTCAATAATCCTTCATCAGGGTGATGCATAATTTGCCATGGCACTCCCTTTTTTCAAGTCTTCATGAGTTCATACATGTTAGGTGCGATCTACTAGCCACGGCGCAACATGGACAGTAAATGACGGGAGACCCCACTCCTGGGATTTACCCGCCTCGCAAGATCGAATGCGATTTCCAGACATCACAATGTGAAGCCTGCCCATTGTGGACGGGGTCACTTTTGGTAAATCTGCATATTAGAGTGTGACAGCTTAATCTCTAATATGCAGTTCCCCAAGGTAACCAAGGCATTGGGATCTATCCCCTTCGCCTTGGAGACCTCAAGCGAGCACAGTTCAGTGCTGTTCTCCACAAGTGGGGACCAGATGAAATGACACTTGTAGGGGTCTCCCAAGGGATCAGAGGCCTCCCATGTGCATTCTCTTTGGGCAGGGTGGCACCCTGGCAGTGCCACCTGGATACCAGCCTGGCACTGCCAATGTGCCCAGGTGGCACTGGCAGGGGCACTGCCAACCTGACATTCTTTTGCGCAATGGTGTTCCGGCCCAGGGGTACCCTGTACACTGGAAGTGGGGTGGGTGAGAGGGCCAATTTATAGGTGAGTTGGGGGGTTCGGGGATTGAGAGATTGGGATGTTATTTTAAAATGGAGTAAACAAAACTCAAAACTGACTGCTCAAAGCCTCAATGACAATTGAAAGCTGCATTAGATTGGAGGAGACACAAGGCCAATAATAATTATAAGAAAGAGCTATAAGTGAAAGGTAGCAATTGGGCTTGAATTGGAGCTGAAAAACGGAACAGAGCAAGATTTTGATTGCTTTACTGATGGTTCATGATGGGCCAGTTAAAAGGTCACGGGTGTTCGTGCACCTCAGGAGCTTGAAAGCGGGGTTGTCTTTCTGCAGGAGACACACCTCCATGTGAAGGACCTGGGTAGGTTTGATTTGAAATAGAGGGGTGTGGTGATTTTAATGAGCAAAAAAATGGGATTTGAGAGTGCGAAGGAGGTGAGGGATCCGGGTGGGAGAGTGATTGTGAGTGGTATTGGAAGGGGCACCGGTAGTGTTGGTAAATGGCTATACCCCAAATTGTGGGTTTTATGAGGCAGTTGCTGTCAGCAATCCAAGATTTGGCCACGCATCAGTTGATCAAGGGGGGAGATTTTAACTGTGTCCTGAAGCCATGGGTGGATCGATCAAGCCCAGGTCGATGGGTAGGGTACAAAATGGCGAGGGAGCTGGGGGGGGTTTATGGAGAGGATGGGTATGGTGGACCCATTTTCAGAACCCGGGGAAGGGAGTATTCCTTCTTTTCACGTCCATAAGGTGTATTCGAGGATTGACTACTTTGTAGTGACTCGGGAGATTTTGGTTGGGGTGGAGGGGGCAGAGTGTGCGGGGATAGTTATCTCGGACCATGCAGCCCATTGGCTGGAGTTTCAGCAGAGACCGGCGTGGAGGTTTGACTCGGGGTTGTTGGCGGATGGAGGTTTTTGTGATAAGGTGCGGTTGGCGATTTGGGGATTATGTGGAGTTTTTTTTATTTTATTTAGAATATCCAATTCATATTTTCCAATTAAGGGGCAATTTAAAGTGGCCAATCCACCTAACCTGCACATCTTTGGGTTGTGGGGGTGAAACCCACGCAGACACGGGGAGAATGTGCAAACTCCTCACAGACAGTGACCCAGGGCCGGGATTCGAACCCGGGTCCTCAGCGCCGTAGGCAGCAATGCTAACCACTGTGCCACCGTGCCGCCCGGGATTATGTGGAGTTGAATCAGAATGGGAGGTGTTGGCAGACATTTTTTGGGAAGCACTGAAGGCAGTGGTCCGGGGAGAAATCATTTTGTTCACGGTGGTTCGTGTGGATAAGGAAAGGAGGACGGAACATGATTATCTAGAGAGCGAGATAGTGGAGGTGGACAGAGAACATTCGAGGGTGCCCACCGTGGAGGGATTGGCGAGGAGGAAAATGTTGCCGGGGCAGCTTGACAGACTGGCAACTGGGAGGGTGGTAGAGCAACTGCGTAGGGCAAGAGCAGTGCAATATGAGTATGGGGAGAAGGCGCGAGCCGCATGCTGCGGAAGCAGGCTGTGTCCAGGGAAATATTGAACATATGGACTGGGGCTGAGGATGTGGTGTCGGAGCCAGGGGAGATAAATGAAGCATTTAGAGAGTATTACCAGGGACTTTGAGGCGAATCCGGGCGGAGAGCAGGGGGTCATGGGGCGGTTTCTGGACGAGCTGGAATTTCCCCAGGTGGAGGAAGCAAAGAGTCAGGCATTGGAGGAGCCCCTGAGGCTGAGGGAGTTTCTGGATAGTATCAGGGATATGAAGTCTGGCAAGGTCCCTGGGATGGATGGGTCGCCGGCAGAATTTTATAAGGAATTTGAGGCCGACCTGGCAGCGCATCTGTTGCAGGTGTTAACGAAACACTGGAGAAGGGGTGTTGCCGGAGACGATGATGCAGGCAGTAATTGCACTAATCCCAAAAAAAGGGAAGGATCCGGTGGAATGTGGGTTGTATAGACCCATATCACTATTGAACACTGATGTGAAAGCATTGGCTAAGTTGTTGGCAGGAGGATGGAGGACTGTGTCCCAAGGGTGGTTGCATAAGATCAAACGGGCTTCGTGAAGGGCAGGCAGCTCACGAGTAATATAAGACGGTTGTTCAATGTGGTGATGAATCCGTCGGGGGCTCTGGTACTCTGGGCTGATGGTGGTGTCCATGGACACAGAGAAGGCATTTGATTGGGTGGAGTGGCGGTGCTTATTCCAAGTTTTGAGAAGGGTTGGGCCGAGATTTGTGGCATGGGTGTGGTTGCTGTATGTGATGCCAAGAGTGAGGGTGAGGACGAATGATAGGAGCTCACGAAGCTTTGACTTGCACAGGAGTGCCTGCTGTTGCTGCTGCTGTTTGCGCTGGCCCTAGAGCCATTGGCGATGGCTCTCTGGGTCAGCAAAGTGGCGGGATAATGAGGGGACAGAGGGAGCATCGGGTGTCGCTCTATGCTGATGACCTCTTGCTGTATGTTTCAGATCCGTTAGAGAGTATGGGAAGGATTATGGGCCTGTTGGGGAGGTTTGGTGGGTTCTCTGGGTACAAGCTGAATGGAGGGAAAAGCGAGGTATTCCTGGTGAATGAGCTGGCACAGCGGTCTAATTTAGGGGGGGTGATGCCATTTAAGGTAGCGAGGGATAGATTTAGGTATTTGGTGATTCAGATAGCGAGGGAATGGACAGGGCTCCATAAGTGGAACTCAACGAAGCTGGTGGAGGAAGCCAGGGAGGATCTTCGAGGTGGGATACATTGCACTTAACGTTGGCGGAAAGGGTCCAAGTGGTGAAAATGAATATTCTGCCGAGGTTCTTGTTTATCTTTCAGGCTCTCCCGATCTTTATACCAAAGGCCTTTTTTTGGAAAGTGGACACTATCATCTCGGACTTTGTATGGGTGGGAGTGTGGTGGACCCTGACCCTTTGGAGGCGATATTTTGGATTTCAGAGAAGTCGGAACTCATGGGAGAGGAGGAAGGCCGATGTTGTAGCCTTCGCCTCTCTGATTGCATGGCGGGGAATTTTGCTGGAGTGGCGGTCGGCAGCGTCACCGGGGGTAGTGGCATGGTTGGGTGACCTGTACGACTTCCTACAGTTGGTGAAGATAAAGTATGAGTTATGGGGCTCAGCAGGGAAGTTTGAGAAAAGGTGGGGGGTGTTTGTTACTGTGTTTGAGGAGCTATTCGTCGCGGGGGGTGGGAGGGGTGATGGGGAGAGGGGGGTGAAAAATTTGAAATATCTGTACAGATTGTATACTTGATTGTTGGGAAGTATGTTTCCCAGGGTGTTTACTTGCTGTAACCTGCTTTGATACATGTTTGTAATAAAATGGTTTTTTTTTAAATAGAAAGGTTTTAAAAAAACTGGAGCAATTTTTATCAGAATCAAATTTTATATTGTAAACTAGAAAATATGTTAATTTTCATAAGAGCTAATTTAATTTTATGCTTCAATCTGACTTCCTGTTTGTTTTTGCAGAGTAAAAACAGACCACATCACAGAGGCGAATACAATGTTTACAGTACCTTTCAGAGTCATGAACCAGAGTTTGATTATTTGAAAAGTCTAGAAATTGAAGAAAAAATTAATAAAATTAGATGGTTACCCCAACAGAATGCTGCACACTTCTTATTGTCTACAAATGGTGAGGTTCAGATTTTCATAATCTCCATGTAATTGTTTGTATTGAGATTAAAGAATGCAGTATAAAACAAAATTTGATGTGCAAATTTGATACTCCACATGTGAGGACTGCCTAGGAATTAGTCCCGTAGATCTTTGTAAATTAATTATGTCAATTTCGAGTGCCATCAGACGTGATGTATTAAAAGTATCTGCTTGATCATTAAGCACCACTCATGGCATGGTGTGTCTAATGAGCTTCTGTTGCTATACTAAGCTGAATGCACTATGAAGTCTTGGATTCAGTTCTGCACTTGTGACCAGTTAACTGAGCTAAGGCACCAATAGGGGTGTTATGGCTGTCCTCTGGAACCCTCGGTTAAAGATAATAGAACTCTGCAAGATTTTCTGTTTACAATCCAGTATTCTTATGAGGGGGGTGTGTAAGTGGCAACAGTTTGATCAAACTTCTTTGATGCTTTATATATTTGAACATCCCACCAGCAATCATTGTCTAATCACATGAAGAACAGCCCACTCGGACAAAACCATGGTGGATTATTGATGCCTCCGATCAAACTCCAGTAGTATTCAATGTTTTCAGAGATGTGGGGAGAATATTGGGGGGTGACAGGAACAAACATAATGTGTTTTGATGTCTAATTGAATGTAAGACGTTAGTCATTCCTGAAAGATAGTATGCATACTATCTTGAAAGTTTGCCAGAAATCCCCTCCCCTTCGCATAGTGTCTTGGAATCATTTCTGTCCATCTGAGAGGACAGCTTTTAATGTAGATACATTTTCTATGTTTAAATCAATTCACTAGTGAATGCTGATACCTTGCCTTGTTTTCAATCATTTTGTTTGTCTAATGAAATTTCATTTGCGTTTCTGCTGGAATTGGGAGCTCTGCACCCTATTTCATAATGTGTCATTTGTTAATTTCAAGAAAAAAATCATGTATAATTTTAAGATGTTGACCATACTTTTCAACTTCCTTTTAATGCGGAGACTATCTTAATATTTCAAGGCTTATGGTCTTTGATGTGGTGAAAACTATACATGTCAAGGTGAAGCATGTTGATGCTGGGGAACAGAACATCAAGCTCTGCCACCATAAGATGCTGGAGCTCAAACTCTTTTTGCACTCATCGGGTGCTTTATGGCACATTTGCTTTGCTAGCTATCCTGGGGCTTCTTTGTGCGTGCTTATCAATTGGTTCAAGACTGTTTTATGCTATATGCCCAATCCTATTTTCAACCAGTTGATATTGTCCAAATTACTTTCACATTGGAATAATAGAGCCAGCAAAGGAGGCTTAATCATTTCCAAAGAAAAAATATTGAATTCTAAAGTATTATTGCTTTTGCTTTTTAGTGTCTTGTTTAATATTCTCTGTAATCTCTACAGTCTCTGAGTCATCTCACAAAAGAAATCCTAAAACTACTCCATTATAGATTCTCCTGGGATGAAACATTTTAAATATAAATTGTGCTTTACCTTGCGATTTACAGATAAAACAATTAAATTGTGGAAGATCAGTGAAAGAGACAAACGAGCAGAAGGATATAATTTGAAAGAAGAGGATGGAAGATTCAGGGACCCTGTCAGAATAACCACACTACGGGTATGTGAGAAGATACTATTGTGATTTATTTGGAATGTGGTCATCTATTTGTTTGGGTTTCTCTATTTATGATGTGTGCTTGCTTATTGACTATTCAGTGCTCCAAAGGGAAAAGTTACAATTTGTAAGACCCTTTATAAAAAATATTTATTCTGGCCCTAATCTTATATCTCTTTTTTTCTTGTTGGAGACTATGCGTAAACCCTACCCCACTACCCAAGTTCTGCTTCAGGACCCTGCTGACGTCGCAGTGCAGTGACACCATGGGATATACCTGGGAAGTTTGGCCTTCCAAGCAATTCCTTGGGACCCTGCTGACGTCGCAGTGCAGTGACACCATGGGATATACCTGGGAAGTTTGGCCTTCCAAGCAATTCCTTGGGACCCTCCAAGGTGTCCAACTCTTAAGTTAGAATCACTTTGGACATTTCTAACTTTGTTACCTGGATAGTTAGCAATGAAATATTGAAAAATCCCTGCCTATTACAACTGAGCTCAGCAATGTTCCCCCACCCCAATGTGCGCACAAACTTGACATTCTCCCGACCCAACCTGACTAACCTTTGGCCGCCTATCCACTTGATAAACTTGCCTCGCCCAATATTCGCTCCTTTACTAAAACACTGAGAAGCTTGGGTGCCTTTTTAAAACTTTGCATAGTGTGGCAGCCAGTGCAGTGCTTAAAAAGGGAATGTGGCTTCTGCACTTACTTTCTTAGCAGCTCTCTGTTGATGAAGGAGGTGTTCTGCATCATGAATCAGAAGTCGCAGCCTTTCCAACAGTGTAGTTGAGTGAATGATTTTCAGGCTGATCAACATTAGACACCGGTTCAGATCGGGGGCTTTGAGCCGGTATAATTGCTTCTAAAACCCTTTTTTACACATTCACCGGACTAGATTTGTGTTCCTCAAAATTGAATTGATTTAGTCTGAATTAAAACTTCATTAAAGGTGTTGATTCATGCATGCATTATATTGTTGAAAGGCCATCATATATATCAAGGTTATACTATCTTCGCAACCTGATCAAAATGATCAGGTCAAATAGTATTATTAGTCCTACATTCCATCAGTAATTTATCTGGATTTCTTCCCATGGTCAATTTTGAAAATAGCGTTCTAATTGTTTGACTGCTATGTTTACCGACTGTCCAAATTAGGCTGTTTTGCTTAGTGGACCAGTGGTGTGTTGACTTATAAAACCATTGCAGTTCTCTTTGCGCCCCTGCCCCTTCCCAGAAACCAAATCACATATTTTAATCTGCTGTATGATTAAATGAGAGAATTCTTTTAAATTTGGGAGTAAATTTAGATGGTCAATGTGAGTAACCTAGCCTTGACTAGTTTTCAAAGTAAGTAGCTGACTTGTGTGATTTTCGTTTAACAAAATAAATTTGCATGTATCCAGTGAATCAATATATTGTCTGGAATTCTACAATGCACTTCTAATGTGGATTTAACTTGAGTATTTAATTGCTACAGGTTAACATTTGTATCTTCTAAATACTTGTAAGCCTACCTCTCTCCATGGAGGCTTATTTTATTTGGTTACCTAATAAAAAAAAATGTACTGAATGGTTTACAGCATCATTGAAAGTAAGCTAAATTTGTTTCTTATTATTCCTGGAATAAAATCTGGATGAGGTGAATAGCATATCCTTATCAATTTTTTGATTTCCAGTAGTATGGGTTTTCACTTATGATACCCCAGAAAAGAAGTCCTGAGTTTGCTCGATAGGCAAACATGAGGAAGACAATATATTGCTAGGCAAGATGATAGTAAATTTTTGGATGTTTTGAAAATTCTGACTTCCAAAATTTGAAGTGGCTGGGTGAGTAGAAATATGTAATTGTCTATTTGACTTGTGATTTTTTTTTTTTGTTTTACTTAATAGGTGCCAGTATTGAAGCCTATGGACTTGATGGTAGAAGCAAGTCCCCGAAGAATATTTGCAAATGCGCACACATATCACATTAACTCCATTTCAGTAAATAGTGACTATGAAACCTACCTTTCTGCAGACGATCTTAGAATTAACCTATGGCATTTAGAAATCACAGATAGAAGTTTTAGTATCCTTTTTTTTTAATATTCATTTTGCAGTATGTTGTGATGACTGATTCAGTATTATCTACTTATGCAATATACAGTTATCCAATTTGGGGATTAGTGATCCATCTAAAACAAAATTTCCATTAATTGGTGTCCCTCTCCTGTCAATTCATAATTTTATGCTTTGTTAATTGTGTTGCTTTTGAAGGTGGATTTAAAAAAAAAAGAATATGCATTACTTGAGTTTAAAAGTAGGCAAATAGAATATAAAAGGTGATCATATTAAAACTTTCTAAATGATTAGGCATCTGCTTGGGTATTGTGGGCGCCACTTTTTTAAAAGAATAAATTCCAATTGAGGGGCAATTGTGCGTGGCCTGCACATCTGTGGGTGTGGGGGTGAGACCTATGCAAGCATTGGGAGACTGGGCACCACTCTTGAGGGCAGATGTAAAAAATGAGTTTTGGGCAAAATAATGTTTGGTGTTTCCCATGTTGTTTGTACCTCATTCAAAAAGGATGTCATTCTCCATTTTTTTTTTGTAGATGTTGTATAGATGCCTGAGGACAATTTTAATTTGACTCTAATTTATTTGACTGACCAGCAGTGGTGCATAGAAACCTAAATGCTAGTAAATTCTTTATTTTGTTATCCCCGAATGTACGAGTAATTATTTGAGTTTTGGTAATTTTGCTGCCTTCTCATCCAGCCTGCCTCTGACGATGTATCTATATGGTATTTATTGGATATATTTGCTTTTTAAAAATGTACTTTCAAGTGTTCCTTCATCTAAATATGAACTTTTCCTTAAACATTGCTAAAGACATTGTAGATATTAAACCTGCCAACATGGAAGAGCTGACAGAAGTTATTACAGCAGCAGAATGTCATCCACATCAGTGTAATGTATTTGCCTATAGTAGCAGTAAGGGAACTATCCGACTGTGTGATATGCGTGCTGGGGCTCTGTGTGACAAACATTCAAAATGTGAGTATTTACACTCCACCTAGTAAGCTGTACAAATTTCTGCATTCATTTCTAATACTCTTCAGCTCAAGAAGTCATACAGACTCAAAAACATAACTGTTTCTATCTCTCTCTCTCTCTCTCTCTCTCCACCGATGCCAGACCTGCTGAGCTTTATCCAGCATTTTCTATTTAATTTTGATTTCCTGCATCTGCAGTATTTAACTTTTATTATATATAAAACATTGTTGAAAATATATTTTATTGAAGTTTTTTGTCTTGCACTCTAATCTTAAGAATACCAGTGCCAGGTGAAACAATTACTTTCTACTATATGAGAAGAGGGTGCTGATTGATTGGCAAGTGGACTCTGGTAGAGGTGTTACCATGGAGTTAATGGTGACTGACAGTTAACGACCAAGCACAGTTTGAAATTTAAACCAGGCTGCTTGACTCTCATCAAGGCCCTCTGGAATAAACCAGTGAATCTCTATCAATTATTTTATTTAGCTGAACTAGTCGCAATGTGCTTATATGATCTTTTCTGCCTGCAAAGAACGGGTCCCGTGCATTAATATATCTGGCTTCTAGTACACTCAAATGCACCATACAGCAAGCTCAACTGACACTGTCAAATTTATTGTTAGTAATACGTTGATTATTTGGCAAATATTGACCCGTCTCGGAATCCCATCTGTTGTTGGGCACATTTTCTGTTTGTATTTTGTAAGCACAGGCTGATTGGGTACAGTTTGTATTTTGGCTGCTGCAAACAGCAGAAGGGATCTGAATGGATGGTCTACACACCTAGCATCACATTAGCACTGAAATTCGTATACCATAATCCTCATCTGTGTGATGAGCATAATGACTTGACAGAGCATCCTGTTAGTGGCGAATACCAATCTGTTGCTACTACATAATAGCAGTGTGAACTAACTAGCTTCACCTGTTCAAATTTTGAGATACTTTGTCCTTCCAAGTTAATCGGAGGTAGATTGGGCACTTTTTAGGGCACTAAAGTTGGTGACCTCAGTTGGCTGGATGTCTGGTTCATGATTCTGAGCGACACCAACATTGGGGGTTCAATTCCCGTACCAGCTGAGGTTATTCATGAAGGCCCGCCTTCTCGATCTTACCCCTCGCCTGAGGTGTGGTGACCCTCAGGTTAAACTACCAGTCAGCTCAGGGGAGAGCAGCATAGGGTCCTTGGGGACTGTGGCAACTTTTACATTTTTCAGCATCAGACTTTCATTGTGAGCAAATTGTTTACAAAATTGGCAGTGAAGCCAATCTTGTAGTAGGTGGAACTGTAAAAACCCCAATGTATGTATTGACCAATGACTGGCTTGTTGTAGACCATGGAGGAGAACCCCCCTGGCAGATACCTCAACTAGTATGTCAAGAAAAGGGACTTAATTTGACTGCTCCACTTTAAAGGTGATGGAGCCCATTCAGAGGTGCAAGGAGATTATTACATGCTGCCATGGATTTAACTATGGCAAATATACATCTGCACATCAGAAATTTGCAAGGTTGGGTGCTATTCCATCAAAGGGGCGTTTCTCACGGAACCCAACAAAGATGTTTGTGAGAGCTTGTTCTAAAGAGGATCCCATGGTAACACCACCTACTTGGGCATATACGTCATTAAAGCTAAACTCGGCTGTGCAAGTTACCAAGTTTATAAGCTCAATGAATACTAATTCACAGTGGTGGAGGGTCTGGGCACACGTGTGCCTGTTTCAGCTAAACAAAATAAGTGATAACCATTTGCCATTCATTCCACCGGGCAATGCCTTGACCAATCTGAATCAATCTGCCTTGTTTAAATTTTAAACAATGCTTGGCAATTAACTGTCAGTCACCATCAAACCATGTATTCTCAGGTGGATTGGCCAAGCTAAATTGCCCCCTTAATTGGAAAAAATAATTGGATAATCTAAATTTATAAAAAAAAAATAAAATAAAATAAAGGGCAGCACGGTGGCCTAGTGGTTAGCATAACCGCCTCACGGCGCTGAGGTCCCAGGTTCGATCCCGGCTCTGGGTCACTGTCCGTGTGGAGTTTGCACATTCTCCCCGTGTCTGCGTGGGTTTCGCCCCCACAACCCAAAAATGTGCAGAGTAGGTGGATTGGCCAAGCTAAATTGCCCCCTTAATTGGAAAAAATAATTGGATAATCTAAATTTATAAAAAAAAAAAAAAAAACCATGTATTCTCCACGGCAGACTCCACTTGCCAACTTATCAATAGCCTTTTATACTGTATAAAGGTATTTTTCTCCTGACATTGGTATTCTTGCAGTTTTCCTGAAGAGTGCACAATGAAGAGATTTGTCAAAATATATTTTTGTGTACTTCACCTATAGTAATGTCTAGACTTATTTTAATTTGGGATTGGGTAATGTAAGTCTTGTACGATACCCTATTTTTTTGTCAGCTGCAGTCATGACTTTGTTGAGCACTAGCTGACCACATAGATGTTTCACAACAACAGTAACATCTGTGAAGATGTTGCTGATCTGCATATCTGGAAATTTCAGATGAGCGCACATTCTAAAACAGAACTTGAGGCTTCTGCTGCAGCTAACCTTAGAATTGTTGCACTCATTATAGGTATAATACAGTAGAGATGCCTCTTCAATGCTGGTACAGTTCAGGTTTTGGTGACTGGGGGGTCAGACCGGCATTCCGTCAGGAACGAGGATGGACTATTCAACATTGTTGATTCATGAGGATGTGGTGAAGGTTTGCTGATCACAAACCACAGCAAAAGGTTTTGCTTGATGGGCTGTGGGCAGCAATCTCTTTCATTTTCTGTACGGCAAGCAGAATAAAAAATCATTTAACTGGCTGCTCTAGTGTGCAGAAAGGAAAATATATTGAATAGGTAAATCACATACAAAATGTGTTTTTTTTTTAAAACTCATCTCACTGCCTGTGCTTATGTGGATAATTCTTGGCTGAATGAGTGCTTAAGTAATTAGTGAGAATAGCTAATGGTCAAATTGTACCTGTGCACACCTTGTGAGAGGGAAAATGGAACGCTGCCAACATATGGTAGAAAGTCAGATCAACATTGGGAAGACAGCAATCTGTTGCTGCATGTCAGAAACTTTGCGCTTTAATCTCCAATTTAGTTCCAACTGGCTCACTTGGGCTTTACCAATTCATGACCTACTAGATAGTGGTCTCCTTCGGGAGTGTAACAAAGGTTCATTAGATTGATTCTTGGGATGAGAGGGTTATTCTAAGAAGAGAAATTGATTTGAATGGACCTATGCTCTGGGGTTAAGGAAAATGAAAGGCGATCGCAGTGAAACATATGAAACTCTCAGGCTCGACAGGGTCAATGCAGAGGAACAGTTTCAACTTGCTGGAGTGGAACTCTGCAGTCATAGCCTTTGGAAAAGGGTCGACCGTTTTGAATTAAGAAGAGAAGATATTTCTTACTGTGTTGTGAATCTTTAGACTGTGGATGCGCACTCAATGAATATGTTCTCGATATATTTTTGGATACTATGGGGGAGAAAAGGGATATGGTGACAGTACAGAAAGTGGAGTTATGGCATACGTTCAGCCAAAACCTTGCTAAACATTGGAGCAAATTCAAGTGCGCCCCCCCCCCCCGGGACTCTTACATTCTTGTGTATCTTGCTATCCTGCAAGGTCATCTCTCTCCTCTTTCCCTGCCACCTGCCATTTCTTGTTTTATCCTGAAACACGTATAATTAATTAAATAAAAACATTTAGATTTCTAACTTTACCTGTTCTACGACTTCTAGTTTTTGAAGAACCAGAAGATCCAAGCAACAGATCATTTTTCTCGGAAATCATCTCCTCCATTTCCGATGTGAAATTCAGCCACAATGGTCGGTACATGATGACACGAGACTATTTGTCTGTTAAGGTGTGGGATGTTAATATGGAAACCAGACCACTAGAAACATACCAAGTAAGCTACTTGCTTTCATTATTGCAGTAAAGAGAGTCATGGTGCTGAAGCTTTTTGTCTTACACTGGTCAGGACCAAAGCAAGAATGCCACATATCAACCATTTGCAGCAATTTATACCACCGGAGAAAGGGGGTGCTGATTGGTTGGCAACTCAATTCATGGAGAGCTTCTAGATACCAAGCTCGTAACATGTTCATTTAGGCTCAATAGAAGCGTAGATACACTCTGCAAACAAAAGGAATATATTCAAGCTTTGTGCATTTTTTAAAAAATTATCCAGAAGCAGGGGAAACTTTTAATTCTTGTTTTGGCCAAGGTGTTGCCATGGAGATTCGGTCACCTCGCCAACCAATCAGCAGCTTTTTCTTGTATAAATTACTGTTGTTTGAAATTTGGTGTTCTTGCAGTTGTCCTGAGAGTACAAGACTAAAAGCTTGGATGGCATGTCTCTCTTGTCAGCACTATTCAAATCATTTATTATTTGCAGTTCTGTTCCTTGGACTGTGCTTTATTTTATTTTTTTGGTCTCTACTCTCCAGGTGCACGAATATCTCCGGAGCAAACTGTGTTCCTTGTATGAGAATGACTGCATTTTTGACAAATTTGAATGCTGCTGGAATGGTTCAGACAGGTAAATTGTTACAGAAATGTAGAAAATAGGAGCAGGTTTATCATGTATCCGTGGTCCGTAACCCGTTCCGGACTCCCCAGTCATCTGGAACATCCTTCCTGCATCTACCCTGTTTAATCCTATTGGAATTATGTGGAGGTGCCGGCGTTGGACTGGGGTGAGCACAGTAAGAAGTCTTACAACACCAGGTTAAAGTCTGACAGGTTTGTTTCAAATCGCTAACCTCAGCACTGCTCCTTCCTCATTCACCTGAGGAAGGAGCAGTTCTCCGAAAGCTAGTGATTTGAAACAAACCTGTCGGACTTTAACCTGGTGTTGTAAGACTTCTTGCTGTATTCTATTAGAATTTTACAGTTTCTTATCAGAACCCGCACCCCAGTGAATCCTTAGAATCCCTATAATAATAATAATCGCTTATTGTCACAAGTAGGCTTCAGTGAAGTTACTGTGAAAAGCCCCTAGTCGCCACATTCTGGTGCCTGTTCAGGGAGGCCGGTACGGGAATTGAACCCATGCTGCTGCCTTGTTCTGCATTACAAGCCAGCTGTTTAGCCCACTGTGCTAAACCGGCCCCTATAGTGCAGAAAGAGGCTATTCAGTCCATCAAGTCTAATCCGGCCATCTAAAAGAGCACCCCACCTGAACCCTATCCCCGTAACCCCACCGAACCGAGGGCGGAATTCTCCGCTCCCCACGTGGCGTGGGAGAATCGTGCGAGGGCCTCCCGACATTTTTTGCGCCCCCGGCGATTTTCTCCCCCCCCCCCCCAGCTCGGAAAAATCGTTTTTCACGGTGAACAGCAATTCTCCGATGGGCCGAGCGGCCTGCCCATCACGCCCGTTTCACCACGGTAGCAGCCACACCTGGTCGCTGCATTCGTGAAACGGGCGCCAGATGCCCGTTTGGGGCATCTAGGGGCCCGATTTGGACGAGAGCACAGCGACTGTGCTCGGGAGGGGACAGGCCCGCGATCGGTGCCCACCGATCGTCGGTCCAGCATCCAAAACGGACGCACGCTTTCCCCTCCGCCGCCTGGCAGGATCAAGCCGCCACGTCTTGCCGGGCGGCTGAGGGGACAGGCGGCCACCGCGCATGCGCGGTTCGCGCCACCTGCGCGATGAAGTCATCCGCGTATGCACGGGTTGGAACCGGCAACACGCGCATGCGCGGATGAACTCTCAAATGCACCATTTTGCGTGTCATTTCCAGCGCGACATGGTCACGGACGGGAAAGACGGAGGCCCGCTCCTAGCCCCCCGGGTGGGGGTGAATTAGGTGCGGGGAGCGGGCCCCGAGGCCGTCGTGAACCTCGGCCGATTTCACGACAGCCATCCCAATTTTTATCGGGAGCGGAGAATACCGCCCCACATCCTTTGGATTGTGCGAGGAAACTGGATGCCAAGCAGACAGTGGGTGAATGTGTACCCAAGGTCGGAATCGAACTCTGGTCCCTGGCACTGTGAGGTAGCGGTGCATTTTTTAACCAAAAAAAAAAATGTCATATTTAGAGTAACCAATCTCCAGGGCAATTTAGCATGGCCAATCCACCTACCCTGGCTTGAGGGGAGGAGACCCACACAGACACCGTGAGAATATGAAACTCACACGGACAGTGAGGGCCGAGATCGAACCCAGGTCCTCAGTGCCATGATGCCCAATATTGTCCTAACTGACTCGATCTCTCCTCAACATCAGTCCCACCATCGCAGGAATCATACTGGTAAACCTTTGCTGTACTCCCCCTACAGCAAGAACATCCTTTCTCCGATAAGGTATCCAAAACAGCGCACACTATTACAGCTATGGTCTCATCAAGGTCCTGGATAATTGCTGCAAGATATCCCTACTCGTGTACTCCAATCCTCCCTCTATGAAGGCCAGGTGGGGTGGCACAGTGGTAGCACCGCTGCTTCACGGTGCCAGAGATGCAGGTTAAATTCTGGCATTGGGTGACTGCGTGGAGTTTGCATGTTCTTCCCTTGTATGCTCTGGTTTCCTCCCACAGTCCAAAGATGTGCAGGTTAGGTGTATTGGCCATGCTAAATTGCCCCTGGTGTCCAGGAATGTACCATAAAACATAGGAGCAGAATTAGGCCACTCAGCCCATCGAGTCTGTTCTGCCATTCAATCGTGGCTGATATTTTCTCATCCCCATTCTCCTGCCTTAAAGACACTCAGTGATTTGTCCTCCACAGCCTTCTGCAGCAAAGAGTTCCACAGATTCACCACCCTCTGGCTGAAGAAATTCCTCCTCATCTCTCTTTGAAAGGATTGTCCCTTTAGTCTGAGATGGTGTCCTCTGGTTCTAGTACAGGTTAGGTTATAGGGGTAGGCGGGAGTGGGCCTCGGAGAGTGCTCTTTTAGAGGGTCGGTGCAGATTTGATGGGCCGAATGGCTTCCTGTATTGTACGATTTTATGATTCTATACCATTTGCTGCCTTCACATGCTTGCTTTCAGCGACTGGTGTATAAGGACACCCAGGTCTCATTGTACACCCCTCTCAATCTATAGTCATTCGAACCTCGTTTATCCACTCTAAACTGCATTTTCCCAGTCCCGATGACCTAATTTTGTTGCCATCATTTTAGGTGCCTATAACCTTTTTACTGTTGACCTTGGTTTTGTTTCCATGCAAGAAAGTGTGTAGTTTCATTGGCTTGCTGCTTTTCTAGACTAGAAAATAATGTAGATGTATATCATTTTTGTAGTTTGTTGCAAACACATGTGGAGTACAAATAGCTCCCTTAATATGCCACTTCAAGCCCGTTACAACAGTTTTTCTTGTGGATTTAAATGGATGAAGGAATTTTACTCTGGTGTTCAACCATTTGCGTACTGATTGCAAAGAAACAGGTCTGATGGGATTTCTTGAGGTTCAGAACCCCTTGAGTTAAAACCCCTTGCAGGTATAGATAGCAAAATGTTTAAGAAGCAAATCCCACTTAAACTATCAATCCCCATTCACATAACGTAAGCATGCAAAATTTACAAGTTTATTCTATTGGCAGTTATTTTCCTAGACAAATTATACTTCAGTGCTGAAAGATAAACTTGAGTTCACTGCTCAAGCCCTTGGTTGCTCACCTGAGGCTGCGGCAGAAATGTTTCCAAGTTCCTTTTAGATTCCTGGAGTTAAGCTCATGTAATTGCAATTGCCGTAAAATAATTTTAAATCCGCCATCTGTCTGTTCCAGAGGACGTTGAATTTTGCACCTGAGGTTTCTTTCGAAGGAAAAGTCACTATCCCTGTGCTGGATTTTTAAACTGACAGATAATGGGTAGCACAGTGGTTAGCATTGTTGCTTCACAGTGCCAGGGACCTGAGGTTGATTCCCAGCTTGGGTCACTGTCTGTGCGGAGTCTGCACACTCTTCCCATTTCTGCGTGGGTTTCCTCCAACAAGTTCCGATAGACTGACTTGTTAAGTGAATTGGACATTCTGAATTCTCCCTCTGTACCCAAACAGGCACCGGAATGTGGCGACTAGGGGATGTTCACAGTAAGTTCATTGCAGTGTTAATGTAAGTCTTTGTGACACTAATAAAGATTATTATGTCTTGGCTCAGGAGAGGAGAGAAAGGAGCACATTAACTGTTCCAATAGCAGATATTTCAGACCGTTCACTACTTCTATCATTGACAGATTGTATTAGAGATTTCAAAATAGGTACCTCAGTCACACACCCTCTCCCATAAACTTTCAGAAGGGGTTTGTTCATCTGATATTGAAGCATTGGTTGCTTTTATTTGATGGCCAGGAGGTAAGTAGATTCTGTAATGCCCCAGCCATTAACACCTTAAGTGAGTCATTATCTAACCTGATGAGAAAGAGAGAGTTCGCCACATAAACCATCATTCTAAGAAACCTTCTGTCTCTGGCAGAAAGGTAGTCTTGTAGAAATGCAAATTCCAAGTCCATTAAATCTCAGTAAACCCCTTTTAAAGTGGTTCGCAACCATAGGGTCCGGCTTCATCTCAAGCCCTACAATCCTCGATAGGTTCCTAAACAATGCCTCCCAAAAGTTTTCCAACTCCTCAAATTCCCAGAACATAGGGACATGTTTCAATTTTTTAAAATTTCTAATGGTGGTGCAGTGGTTAGCACTGCTGCCTCATGGTACTGAGGACGCAGGTTCGATCCCAGCCCTGGGTGACTGCTGTGTGGAGTTTTCACATTCTCCCCGTGGCTCAACCCCCCCCCAACCCAAAAAATGTTTGGAGTTGGTGATGGGCCATGTTAATTGCCCCTTAATTTGGCGGGGGTGGAATTGGGAACTCTAGTTTTATAAGTTTTTTAAAAACTTCGACAGTAAGCTTGCCAACTTTTTAACAGACAACATTTCAACTAACACAGCCGTTGATTTTCATACCTCAGCCTGACACACATTAGTTTTGGTTTCACTACTTAGTCCAAATTAAACTGCTGTATAATTATACAGATTTTTTTTTCTCGCGGAGAGAAATGGGAAGGCTGCATCTCCCATTAATATGAATATGGCTCTCAATCGATAGACAGGAAAAGAAAGCACACTTCAAATGGAAGGGATATGGCGGGGGGAGGAAAGAAATTTGGGCAAATCCTTCTTATGCCAAGTGGTAGTATCCTCAATTACAGCTTATTGACATTCTAATAATTTTGGCTGTGTTCTGCTGATCCATATATACCATCTGATTTGGCAGTGGGATGATGTAGAAAAATTAATAATGGCATAATGTACTCAACAGATATCGTAACACCTGACACCAATAAGCAATTCTGCAACCCCACCCTTTTTGAATGCCATGTATTTGATTTGGATATTTATGTTGAACTTTAATTCATTTGCATTTTTAAATTTATAAACAGTGCCATCATGACCGGTTCATACAATAACTTCTTCCGGATGTTTGATAGAAACACCAAGCGCGACATCACACTTGAAGCATCTAGAGAAAGCAGTAAGCCACGTGCCATCTTGAAACCACGTAAAGTTTGCACAGGTGGGAAAAGGAAGAAAGATGAAATTAGTGTTGACAGTCTGGACTTCAACAAGAAGATTCTGCATACAGCTTGGCATCCTAAAGAGAACATTATAGCTGTTGCCGCAACTAACAATTTGTATATATTCCAGGACAAAGTAAATTAAAATTGGCTTGGTTTAAGATGAGACTTGCTCTTGCACAGATAAGCCTAGCAATTTTTCTTTGAAGGAAAAAATGTTGTTCTCTAAAATTAATACATCTGATGCACATTGTACAGCTACAGGAGAAGCATTGACCTATTAATTTGTATGTGTGATGCATTTCTGCCTTCAGTCAGGACATTACTTTTCATGGCACAGTTTCTCTCGATGTGAGAAAACCACCAGAAGCAGACTGGAAGGACAGTACTGGTCATATAAGGCTTCTCTTCAATATTGATTTACTTAATCAAGTCTGAGCTTTCCATTATGATAAAAGACCAAAAGTGAAACACAGTTTAATGCCTGTGTAATCTGTCCTTGCTGTGTAATTTTTGGCCTTTCTGAACATGAATTGTGCTTGATTATGCCTGTAAACATTCCTCCTCTGGCCTCGGTCTTTTGGCTCAAGTGACCTGGGTTTGGACGCTTCATTGGGCATTGAGCAGAGTCAGTGGACTTTTCTTTCCTTGTATAATAACATTTACTCACTGACTGTGTATCTATAACCACACCTCCTGGTGTAAAAACCACTTAATAAAATAACAAATCGTGAAAAATGTGTTTTTAAATCTGAAGCTAGGTAACGTGGTTTTGTTCTTTTTGCAATTGTGTATTAGGAAAGCTAATTTGAAGTGCAAGAGTTTAACATGGAGTATTGCATGTTACACTTCCACTAGGCAGCAGATAAGTGTTTTAATTGTATGATAGAAATTCAATTTCATTTGCAATGTATTTCACAAATGCGATAGCTGAAAAATGAACTGAACTCCATTATTATGAAGAGAAATTATATTTTTATAGTCTTTTTTTTTGATTTGCTTATCTGGATAATCAATTTAAATGGAAGTGGAATAGTTAAATACGTTGTCTTACACTTCCTGCAAATGACTGTATCTAATGAGTGCTTCCCTGAGCTTATGACATTGCTGAAAATCGGCAGTAATCCTATACCTCATCATACATTTCTGATTATTCATCGCATTGTAGTAATGGCCACCCTCAAAATTCAAAGAATATGTAACTGCTTGCCCTTATCCACTGTGCTAGGTCCACAATATTACAACGTTCGCCCAAAAGGTACGTTTATTTTTCTTTGGAAGAGAAGCAGAATTTTTCTGGTTGAATACTTTTCATTGGTTCTGATACAAAGTCATTGACCTGAAACTTTACATCTGTTTCTCCCTCCATAGATGCTGCCAGAACTTCTGAGTATTTCCAGAATTTTCTGTTTTTATTTCAGACTTCCAGCATTTTGCTTTTGTAAATATTATGCTTTCTGCCTGCACCTGCTTGTTCACACTTTCTCTTTCCCTTTTCTCCCTCTGCCTCATGCAAAATATTTGGTAAAAATCATGAATGGTAAAAAAGCTTTTATGTTCTCTATCATTTTGCTTCAATTCTCCTTGCACTCCAATCCTTTTTGTAAATAAAGTTTGTATTGTTTGTTTCCTTTGATATTAAATTAAGTGAATTTCCATCCATTCTTCATAATTTTAAAGTTGTATTTATAGAGTAGCACACTTCTCATTCCTCTGCGGCAACAGTTTTGATTTATTCTTCCTATGTTTGTTCATGATTAGCCAAAATATTACTTCCCCTCCACTACAAGTTTTGTCCCTTTTATTTCCCATCCCATGGGTTTTCTGTGCAGAAACTGCTGAAGCGGTGATCGCTTTAATCACGACATGCTTGTGGTACACTGTTTATTGATTTCATTTATTTCTGTTTAGATCAAGCAGTTTTGAAACTATATTATAATTTCTGTCTGAATATTTTTCAATATCATGTGGAATATTTTCATACGTCCCAAGTAATTCGCTTGCATTGCTTTTTCGATAATCGGTTATAATGCATGAATTTGGAAGGGCGTTCATGATAAATTATTCCGACAAGTCACTGAAACCCTAGAAAATTGAAAGCAATAATTTCAAAGGATCCTGTAGTGTTTTGCATGAAGTGCACAGACAACTGTATAAATCAATGTTGCAATGAAATTACTGTCCATGGATTGGTATTCTTAATACTTGCAGCTTCTAATGTGTTCTAACTTATTGAATGTTAAAATGCTTTGAAAATATAAGTAGGAACATTGTACTACAGATGTAAATGAGTTATAATGCCATATTCAATTTAAAATGCGCTTCATTTTAGCACTTTTGAGCATTAAGTTTGACCTGGTGCCAAAACAAGTTCAAGTGTGCTAAAGCAGTAATATGCATGTGCCTTTCTATTGTTTTACTTATTTTTTTATATATAAATATATATACATAGAATTATTTAATACATTTTAATTGTTTGTATAAAATCTGTTTAGATTTTAAGGTGTACATGGTAAACGATAAAATTCTAAGTAAATGGATCCTTTTTTTAAACTGTATGCCACAAGATTTGTAAGAGTAATTAGGTGTGTCGTTTCAAAGTTATCACGGTGGAATTAAAATTGGGAAATCTTTAGTATAGTAATGAAATTCAGTCTGCTCTATTTCACTTTTGTTTCATAACACGTTTGCTTTGGTTTTCTTTAAACTTACAAGGTTAAAACGAGGTAGCTGTCTCTTCAGGGCTTGTTATTTCCCACTCATAACTTCATTTAGCCCTCATCACTTGCTGAACAGAATCTTTTTCACTGGTCCAGATATTTATGCATTCTTTCATTTATGTGGATGCCAAGAAAATTTGGTTTTGAGCTGTGTTTGGTTGATGCTTCTAATATTTCCTATTTTATTCTGAATAATCAAATCTCCAAAATATATTTAAATCTTGTGTTCTATACACCTTCTCGCTTCAAAAAATAATTTTTAAATGCATTTTCTACGCCTATTCCAAATGGAAGTCAAATTGCTTTTTTTTTAACTGATGAATTTGCTTACAGTAAATTCAGTTTTCAGGTGCTAAAACTGCCACAGTGCTAACTTGTATTACCTCCGCACACAAATCATCAGTGTTGGGAATGTAATACCAACACCAAACTCCATCAGTGTTGGGGATAAAGTACAGTAATGTGTTCAGATGCAATAAAAGTATGTTTGGGAAGAAGTATTTATTTAAGAACGTTTCCACATAAGATTTTAAGGGGGCATTCATTCATTCTACGGGTGCATAGTTCTTTCTATTTGCTTACCCCCATCTATTTACCTATTTATTTTTTGTTGCAGAAATCCACTTAGTCTGGTATGTTAATTTTTAAAATAAAACTCTCTGGGTAATTCTGATAGGACCATAGAAGAATACAGCACAGCAGGATGCCATTCAACCCATTGATTATATCCTAGCTCTCTCCCGAAGCAATCTAGTTAGTCCCACTCCTTCAATTGTTTTACCTGATCCCTGTAATTTTCTTTCTCCAGTAGGTGCTTAGCCAGTTGATATTTGAAGGCTACTATTTAAATCTACATCCAAAGTTGGATCATGAAAAGTACAGTTGCACCAGGCAAGCCAATCCTCTTGGAATGCAATTGCTTCCAAGGACCTTGTCCCTTTAAAAATTTGTTTACAGATCAATTGCAATGTGTCATTTTATTATTTTTTAAAAATAGGTTTCACTGTGTTGTAGATCCAGGAATGAAATTCAGACTGCTTTTGTGCGAGTGCTTGCGTAACTTGTCACTTAGTAATACTAGTAATTGACTCGTAGCTTCTCCATTTTCCATGCATCTCCATTTTGAGAAGTATAGCAACTGAAACTTAAAAGTATAGCAAATAGTTAAAGACCATGGTTCCAGTCAATCTCAAATGAATTGTTTCTTGAAATAAACATGTTATTATACAAGTTTTTTTGTGAGGTGTCAGATTTGACTCGAGTGAAAATGGTCATGCTTATCCTGAGGAAAATCCACCCATTCCTACATTTTCATCAACGTGTTAATTTTTTATGCCTTTTACTGCTATGCTGTAAACCTAACCCAAAGAATTTCAACCTCCACATTTCTCCTTGGTCCATTATAGGGTCTAAAACCATTTATTATCTTAACTTTCTGATTAATAGCAATTAATAATCAATAACAGGTTTTACCTGCTGGTTTGTGTTGCCCCTCGCACAGGTAAGTGTACATGGTGATTGAGATTTGAATACAAGGCTTAACAATCATAAAAATATATCCAAATGGTATTTTTAAATTTCACTCCTTGCCAATTGAGCAAGAAAGAATAACCACATTGTTGTTTTGTTTAAATAGATATACAATATCCATTGCTTATTGGATACAATGCATTTTTACTTCATGCATTTTTAAGTGTATTTGTTTTTGTGCACCAAAGTAATGGCCATTGTTGTAGAAATTAAAGTAATTTCATAAGCTTAAAGCAATAATTCAGGCTATTTTACCTTATTGATCCACCATCTCTTTTAAACAATTCTCAACCCCAAATCCCTAAATGACATACCAAGAATTTTCTTTTTGTATTAAGAGTCTATTGCTGAGATCCTAAATTGCACTTTCAATAATTTTAGCCTTGTTCTGACTTGACTGACCTTTCTTTGTAGTGCTCTAGATTAGTGTCACATGTCAAATCAACCATATGTTATTGAGTTGTGGGCAGCAGAGGGAATGAAGTGGCATTCAACAAGAGTCCAGACTGGGACCACTGCTGTTCAGTTTACATTAGTGATTTGTGTAATATTGGGACAGTGTCTGTGGTGGTGAGTCAAGTGAACACTAGTAATATCAGGCAAAGGCACAGGCTTTAGTCCCATGAAGGTATTCATGAGCCTTCTTAAGTATCGCAATCTTCAGGTTGAATCAGAACTAGATGGTCATCTGGACCTATTGTTATGGGCCGGGGGTTTAGAAACTCCAAAGTATATGAAGTCCACCTGACCTACAATATTTATGTTGAATTTGGCTAGGATGAGCACAAGAGACTTCCCTTTAGGTGTGATTCAACAGTCTTTCTCGACGCTTTAATCAAAATAAGCTTTATTTTAAGAATTTTTATCAATTACAAACATAAAGACATCTTAGAGCTATAGTAATCTATGCATAACAATGAATTTCCCTTAACTGTTCCAATTCTAAAACAAAGTCCCCATAAATCAAAGAACCCATTTATAAGGGCATGGACCAGCACCTCACTTGAATAAGATTGCCTTTTTCTGAGATTCTGACCCTGCCTCACCAGGTTTAAACCCTTCCGGAAAGCAAACTATTTTTGAAGTTACCAAAGCAGGTACCTGATCAATGATTGAACAGATATTTAAAATGAAAATAAGAGTCCACAGCAACTAAAAGTGAAAGTAAAACAAACCTCAGTCCAGCTTCACCCACAAAATGACATCACTGAAGCCATGTGATGAGACAAAAACCTTTCTTAAAGGGGCACTCCCATGACATTGTTTTGTTCCAGTCTTAGTATTTAAGCCTACGTGTGTGCTGCTACAGAAGTTAATAAAAACCCTAATTGGTGAGTTTGCTATCTATTTGGTTCCAACTGGCCTAGTACATGGCCCAGTACAGAGTAACTGATGACAAGGGGAAATTTTCAGCCAGCATCTTTTTTACTTTCTGCCACACCCCAACATCAGACCAACAGGAGAGGGACTGCATTGGCTTCAGGATCCAGTAACAAGGGAAAAAAATAGCATGTCGCTTGGGTGCCATATGACCTTCCTGAAGAATTAGAAGGCTTGTTGGCCTTACACTGAAAAATTATATATTACGACAAATAAAACTGCAGGTGAATTGATAACTGTTTTCTTCACTAAGCCAGTAAAGCCTTACATTTGTGCAGCTGCTGGAAAAATGTGCAGAATGCATACCAGGAATGAGTTGGTATTTTAGAGGACCTTTTATGCCTCAAAGCTGTTACTAATAAAGAGGAATCAGCTGGTAAAGGAATCTGGCTCAATTCATCACTCTTTAAGCGCAGTTTGGAAATGTTTTAACTGCTACATTAAAAGACAGGCTTGGCCTTGCAGTGGCTGCTATGAGCTGAGTGGCCACATAAAAGGTGGCTCTCTTGTGAACTTAGGCACTTTTTAACCTGTCAGATATAAAAGTAACAAAAAAATAACACTCGCCCCAACTTAACAACCAAAGCAATGCCGTTGAACCAGTTCTGGAGCCGAAAATGTGGTAAAAGTCAGGTGAGAATGACCTCTGAGTGAGGGGGCACATGGAGCAGCGCATGGTACACCAAGCAGTCACCAAAGCAAACTCGGCCCAACCATTGAAACTTTTTGCAATAGTTCTCTGGAAACACAAAGACTCTATGGACCTCCTGTTGGCCATGGAAACTCGCTGGCCCCAATAAAGAGACTTTGGACAGAATGGAGAGGAGACTGGAAGACTGAAGTTGCAGGATCTGGAAAAAGAGGCCACCGGTCAGAGTGAATGGATTGCTTCGCTCAAGGTCGAGTTGGTAAGAACCCAAAGAGAAGGTTGATGATCGGGAAAGCAGGTCTTGCCGCCAGAACCTGAGGATTGCCGGCCTGCCTGAGGGCAGAAACCCGACACAGTATGGCGTGAGGACGCTCAGGAAACGGGACAAAATGGGCTGATGGCAAAAAGAACTCCCTGACGAGTATTCTAGTGCACGCAAATGGGCAGTTCCCAAAAGGGAGATGGCACCTGGGGGGTGAGGGGGACAAAGTAACAAACTGGGGAAAGGGGAAGCAATAGTGATACTGGAAAAGGGAAGGGCGGATTAGGTGGGGTGAGAGCATAACACGTCACAACAGATCATACATGCGGACGGTTGGAACAACATGGCCAATGGTGGCCACAAACAAGGGGAAACCCCTGCGTAAGTATGGCTGACCCCACGTGAGGGGGCTGTGACAGAACCCCTCCCCCTTATGAGAATAGTCACCTGGAAAGTAAGGAGATTAACGAGCCAGTGAAGAGATCCAGAATCTTTGCCCATCTAAAAAGCCTGCGGGGCGACATAGTCTTCCTTCAAGAGACACATCTGAGGGAAGAAAATGATAATCTTTATTAGTGCCACAGGTAGGCTTACATTAACTCTACAATGAAATTACTGTGGAAAATCCCCTATTCGCCACACGCCGGTGCCTGTTCGGGTACACGGAGGGAGAATTCAGAATATCCAATTCACCTAACCTGCACATCTTTCGGGACTTGTGGGAGGAAACCAGAGCACCCAGAGGAAACGCCCGCAGACACTGGGAGAATGTGCAGACTCCGCACAGACAGTGACCCAAGCTGGGAATCGAACCCGGGTCCCTGGCACTGTGAAGCAACAGTGCAAACCAAAAGCTGGATAGGACAGATGTACTACGCGTGCTTCGGTGCGAGGAGGGTTCCCGTACCAGCCTCCCCGAACAGGAACCGGAATGTGGCGACCAGGGGTTTTTCACAGTAACTTCATTGAAGCCTACTTGTGACAATAAGTGATTATTATTATTATATTATGTACTATTTACCAAAAGGACAACATTCACAGCGACAAACACAGTCACAGACCCAATGTAACTGTTAGCGGTGTCCTGGAAGGGAGACCGGTGGTGCTTATAAATAAGTGTGCCCATACCTGGGACGACGCGGACTTCATTTAAAAAAAACACACAGTCCTCATGGGAGGGGGGGAGGTGCGGTCAACCACGGATCAATCCAGCCCTACATCAGGTAAACAATCCGTGATGGCAAAGAAACTGAACACTTTTGTGGGCGTGGGGGCGAGGACCAGCTGAGAGAGAAAGAATTCTTCTCCCAAGTTCACAAAGTATATTCTCTATTTGACTTCTTTGCAGTGGGTAAACCGATGCTTCCAGGGGTTGGAGGGGCGGAATACTCTGTAATAGTAATTCTCCAACCACGCACGTGAATGTGAAGTTGGAGATGGGCTAGGCCCAGCGCACGCCCCAAGGAGGGCCCTCCTCGCTGACACGGCGCTTTGCAAAAGAATGTCACAAGCCATTGGCGGGTATGCAACCTGCAACCAAAATGGGGAGGTCTCTCCCTCCACATTCTGGGAGGCACTGAAGCCAGTAATAATAATAGAACATAGAACACTACAGCGCAGTACGGGCCCTTCGGCCCTCGATGTTGCGCCGACCTGTGAAACCATCTGAAGCCTATCTGACCTACACTATTCCATTTTTATCCATATGTCTATCCAGTGACCACTTAAATGCCCTTAAAGTTGGTGAGTCAACTACTGTTGAAGGCAGGGCGTTCCACACCCCTACTACTCTCTGAGTAAAGAAACTGCCTCTGACATCTGTCCTATATCTATCACCCCTCAATTTAAAGCTATGTCCCCTCGTGTTGGTCATCACCATCCAAGGAAAAAGACTCTCACTGTCCACCCTATCTAACCCTCTGACTATCTTATATGTCTCTATTAAGTCACCTCTCAGCCTTCTCCTCTCTAACGAAAACAACCTCAATTCCCTGAGCCTTTCCTCGTAAGACCTTCCCTCCATACCAGGCAACATCCTAGTAAATCTCCTCTGAACCCTTTCCAAAGCTTCCACATCCTTCCTATAATGTGGTGACCAGAACTGCACGCAGTACTCCAGGTGCAGCCGCACCAGAGTTATGTACAGCTGCAGCATGACCTTGTGGTTCCGAAACTCAATCCCCCTGCTTATAAAGGCTAGCACACCATATGCCTTCTTAACAGCCCTATTAACCTGGGTGGCAACTTTCAGGGATTTATGTACCTGGCTGCCGAGATCTCTCTGTTCATCGACACTACCAAGAATCTTGCCATTAGCCCAGTGCTCTGCATTCCTGTTACTCCTTCCAAAGTGAACCACCTCACACTTTTCCGCATTAAACTCCATCTGCCACCTCTCAGCCCAGCTCTGCAGCTTATCTATGTCCCTCTGTATCCTATAACATCCTTCAGCACTATCCACAACTCCACCGACCTTCGTGTCATCTGCAAATTTACTATCCCATCCTTCTACACCCTCTTCCAGGTCATTTATAAAAATGACAAACAGCAGTGGCCCCAAAACAGATCCTTGCGGTACACCACTACATAGTAACTGAACTCCAGGCTGAACATTTGCCATCAACCACCACCCTCTGTCTTCTTTCAGCTAGCCAATTACTGATCCAAACCGCTAAATCACCTTCAATTCCATACTTCCTTATTTTCTGCAATAACCTACGAGGGGGAGAGGGGGAGGGGGAGAGGGGGGTGAGGGGGAGGGGGAGGGGGGGGAGGAAAGGGGGGGAGGGGAGGGGGAGTAGGGGGGAGGG